>NW_028181249.1:0-88087 GCF_964211825.1 Aythya ferina | reverse complement strand
AGGGTAAATTGTGGGTTTTTGGAGAAACATCAGGTAGGTTTAGGGTGGTTTTGGGGTGGATCTATGGTTTTGGTGTATTTTCTTCCAGTTTTGGTGGTGATCCTTTTCTTGTTTGGGGTGTTTTTGACGTGTTTTGGGGTCTCCATTAGGTTTTGTTGGGTTCTTGTTTGTCATTATGTTAAATAGGTGTGGATTGTGGGTTTTGGAGAACATCAGGTAGGTTTAGGGTGGTTTTGGGGTGTATCTATGGTTTTGGGGGATTTTCTTCCAGTTTTGGTGGTGATCCTTTTCTTGTTTGGGGTGTTTTTGACGTTTTTTGGGGTCTCTGTTGGGTTCTGTTGGGTTCTCGTTGGTCATCGTGTTGGAAAAGGGTAAATTGTGGGTTTTGGAGAACATCAGGTAGGTTTAGGGTGTCTTTGGGGTGGATCTATGGTTTTGGGGGATTTTCTTCCAGTTTTGGTGGTGATGCCGTTCTTGTTTGGGGTGTTTTTGACGTTTTTTGGGGTCTCCGTTGGGTTTTGTTGGGTTCTCGTTGGTTATCATGGTGGAAAAGGGTAAATTGTGGGTTTTGGATAACATCAGGTAGGTTTAGGGTGGTTTTGGGGTGGATCTATGGTTTTGGCGTATTTTCTTCCAGTTTTGGGGGTGATGCCGATATTTTTTGGGGTGTTTTTTACGTGTTTTGGGGTCTCCATTAGGTTTTGTTGGGTTCTTGTTTGTCATTATGTTAAATAGGAGTGGATTGTGGGTTTTGGAGAACATCAGGTAGTTTTAGGGTGGTTTTGGGGTGGATCTATGGTTTTGGGGGATTTTCTTCCAGTTTTGGTGGTGATGCCGTTCTTGGTTGGGTGGTTTTTGACGTTTTTTGGGGTCTCTGTTGGGTTCTGTTGGGTTCTCGTTGGTCATCGTGTTGGAAAAGGGTAAATTGTGGTTTTTGGAGAAGATCAGGTAGGTTTAGGGTGTCTTTGGGGTGGATCTATGGTTTTGGGGGTTTTCTTCCAGTTTTGGGGGTGATGCCATTCTTGTTTGGGGTATTTTTTAAGGTTTTTGTGGTCTGTGTTTGGTTTTGTTGGGTTCTCGTTCGTCATCATCGTGGAGAAGTGTAAATTGTGGGTTTTGGAGAACTTCAGGTAGGTTTAGGGGGAGTTTTCGCGTGGATTCATGGTATTTGGGGTTTTCTTCTTTTGGGGGGAGTGATCCTCTCCTTTCTTCGGGTGATTTTGAAGTGTTTTGGGGTTTCCGTTGCGTTTCGTTGAATTCCTAATGTGTTTTATGGTGGTTTGGAGTGTGCTTTGGGATTAGGAGAACATCAGGTAGGTTTAGGGTGTCTTTGGGGTGGATCTATGGTATTTGGGTTTTCTTCTATTTTTTGGCGTGATCCTGTTCTTTTTTGGGGTGTATTTGAAGTGTTTTGGGGTCTCCGTTGGGTTTTGTTTGGTTCTCGTTGGTCATCATGGTGGAAAAGGGTAAATTGTGGGTTTTGGAGAACATCAGGTAGGTTTAGGGTGGTTTTGGGGTGGATCTATGGTTTTGGTGTATTTTCTTCCAGTTTTGGTGGTGATCCTTTTCTTGTTTGGGGTGTTTTTGACGTGTTTTGGGGTCTCCATTAGGTTTTGTTGGGTTCTTGTTTGTCATTATGTTAAATAGGTGTGGATTGTGGGTTTTGGAGAACATCAGGTAGGTTTAGGGTGGTTTTGGGGTGGATCTATGGTTTTGGGGGATTTTCTTCCAGTTTTGGTGGTGATCCTTTTCTTGTTTGGGGTGTTTTTGACGTTTTTTGGGGTCTCTGTTGGGTTCTGTTGGGTTCTCGTTGGTCATCGTGTTGGAAAAGGGTAAATTGTGGGTTTTGGAGAACATCAGGTAGGTTTAGGGTGTCTTTGGGGTGGATCTATGGTTTTGGGGGATTTTCTTCCAGTTTTGGTGGTGATGCCGTTCTTGTTTGGGGTGTTTTTGACGTTTTTTGGGGTCTCCGTTGGGTTTTGTTGGGTTCTCGTTGGTTATCATGGTGGAAAAGGGTAAATTGTGGGTTTTGGAGAACATCAGGTAGGTTTAGGGTGGTTTTGGGGTGGATCTATGGTTTTGGCGTATTTTCTTCCAGTTTTGGGGGTGATGCCGATATTTTTTGGGGTGTTTTTACGTGTTTTGGGGTCTCCATTAGGTTTTGTTGGGTTCTTGTTTGTCATTATGTTAAATAGGAGTGGATTGTGGGTTTTGGAGAACATCAGGTAGTTTTAGGGTGGTTTTGGGGTGGATCTATGGTTTTGGGGGATTTTCTTCCAGTTTTGGTGGTGATGCCGTTCTTGGTTGGGTGGTTTTTGACGTTTTTTGGGGTCTCTGTTGGGTTCTGTTGGGTTCTCGTTGGTCATCGTGTTGGAAAAGGGTAAATTGTGGTTTTTGGAGAACATCAGGTAGGTTTAGGGTGTCTTTGGGGTCGATCTATGGTTTTGGGGGATTTTCTTCCAGTTTTGGGTGTGATGCCATTCTTGTTTGGGGTATTTTTTAAGGTTTTTGTGGTCTCTGTTTGGTTTTGTTGGGTTCTCGTTGGTCATCTTGTTGTAAAAGTGTAAATTGTGGGTTTTGGAGAACTTCAGGTAGGTTTAGGGGAGTTTTCGCGTGGATTCATGGTATTTGGGGTTTTCTTCTTTTTGGGGGAGTGATCCTCTCCTTTCTTCGGGTGATTTTGAAGTGTTTTGGGGTTTCCGTTGCGTTTCGTTGAATTCCTAATGTGTTTTATGGTGGTTTGGAGTGTGCTTTGGGATTAGGAGAACATCAGGTAGGTTTAAGGTGTCTTTGGGGTGGATCTATGGTATTTGGGGTTTTCTTCTATTTTTTTGGCGTGGTCCTGTTCTTTTTTGGGGTGTATTTGAAGTTTTTTGGGGTCTCCGTTGAGTTTTGTTTGGTTCTCGTTGGTCATCATGGTGGAAAAGGGTAAATTGTGGGTTTGGAGAACATCAGGTAGGTTTAGGGTGGTTTTGGGGTGGATCTATGGTTTTGGGGGATTTTCTTCCAGTTTTGGTGGTGATGCCATTCTTGTTTGGGGTGTTTTTGACGTGTTTGGTGTCTCCATTAGGTTTTGTTGGGTTCTTGTTTGTCATTATGTTAAATAGGTGTGGATTGTGGTTTTTGGAGAACATCAGGTAGGTTTAGGGTGTCTTTGGGGTGGATCTATGGTTTTGGGGGATTTTCTTCCAGTTTTGGTGGTGATGCCGTTCTTGTTTGGGGTGTTTTTGACGTTTTTTGGGATCTCTGTTGGGTTCTGTTGGGTTCTCGTTGGTCATCGTGTTGGAAAAGGGTAAATTGTGGGTTTTGGAGAACATCAGGTAGGTTTAGGGTGGTTTTGGGGTGGATCTATGGTTTTGGGGGATTTTCTTCCAGTTTTGGTGGTGATGCCGTTCTTGTTTGGGGTGTTTTTGACGTTTTTTGGGATCTCTGTTGGGTTCTGTTGGGTTCTCGTTGGTCATCGTGTTGGAAAAGGGTAAATTGTGGGTTTTGGAGAACATCAGGTAGGTTTAGGGTGTCTTTGGGGTGGATCTATGGTTTTGGCGTATTTTCTTCCAGTTTTGGTGGTGATGCTGTTCTTGTTTGGGGTGTTTTTGACGTTTTTTGGGGTCTCCGTGGGTTTTGTTGGGTTCTTGTTTGTCATTATGTTAAATAGGAGTGGATTGTGGTTTTTGGAGAACATCAGGTAGTTTTAGGGTGGTTTTGGGGTGGATCTATGGTTTTGGGGGATTTTCTTCCAGTTTTGGTGGTGATGCCGTTCTTGGTTGGGGTGTTTTTGACGTTTTTTGGGGTCTCTGTTTGGTTCTGTTGGGTTCTCGTTGGTCATCGTGTTGGAAAAGGGTAAATTGTGGTTTTTGGAGAACATCAGGTAGGTTTAGGGTGTCTTTGGGGTGGATCTATGGTTTTGGGGGATTTTCTTCCAGTTTTGGGGGTGATGCCATTCTTGTTTGGGGTATTTTTAAGGTTTTTGTGGTCTCTGTTTGGTTTTGTTGGGTTCTCGTTCGTCATCATCGTGGAGAAGTGTAAATTGTGGGTTTTGGAGAACTTCAGGTAGGTTTAGGGGGAGTTTTCGCGTGGATTCATGGTATTTGGGGTTTTCTTCTTTTTGGGGGAGTGATCCTCTCCTTTCTTCGGGTGATTTTGAAGTGTTTTGGGGTTTCCGTTGCGTTTCGTTGAATTCCTAATGTGTTTTATGGTGGTTTGGAGTGTGCTTTGGGATTAGGAGAACATCAGGTAGGTTTAGGGTGTCTTTGGGGTGGATCTATGGTATTTGGGGTTTTCTTCTATTTTTTGGCGTGATCCTGTTCTTTTTTGGGGTGTATTTGAAGTGTTTTGGGGTCTCCGTTGGGTTTTGTTTGGTTCTCGTTGGTCATCATGGTGGAAAAGGGTAAATTGTGGGTTTTGGAGAACATCAGGTAGTTTTAGGGTGGTTTTGGGGTGGATCTATGGTTTTGGTGTATTTTCTTCCAGTTTTGGTGGTGATCCTTTTCTTGTTTGGGGTGTTTTTGACGTGTTTTGGGGTCTCCATTAGGTTTTGTTGGGTTCTTGTTTGTCATTATGTTAAATAGGTGTGGATTGTGGGTTTTGGAGAACATCAGGTAGGTTTAGGGTGGTTTTGGGGTGGATCTATGGTTTTGGGGGATTTTCTTCCAGTTTTGGTGGTGATGCCGTTCTTGTTTGGGGTGTTTTTGACGTTTTTTGGGGTCTCTGTTGGGTTCTGTTGGGTTCTCGTTGGTCATCGTGTTGGAAAAGGGTAAATTGTGGTTTTTGGAGAACATCAGGTAGGTTTAGGGTGGTTTTGGGGTGGATCTATGGTTTTGGGGGATTTTCTTCCAGTTTTGGGGGTGATGCCGTTCTTGTTTGGGGTGTTTTTGACGTTTTTTGGGGTCTCCGTTGGGTTTTGTTGGGTTCTCGTTGGTTATCATGGTGGAAAAGGGTAAATTGTGGGTTTTGGAGAACATCAGGTAGGTTTAGGGTGGTTTTGGGGTGGATCTATGGTTTTGGGGGATTTTCTTCCAGTTTTGGTGGTGATGCCGTTCTTGTTTGGGGTGTTTTTGACGTTTTTTGGGATCTCTGTTGGGTTCTGTTGGGTTCTCGTTGGTCATCGTGTTGGAAAAGGGTAAATTTTGGGTTTTGGAGAACATCAGGTAGGTTTAGGGTGTCTTTGGGGTGGATCTATGGTTTTGGGGGATTTTCTTCCAGTTTTGGGGGTGATGCCGTTCTTGTCTGGGGTGTTTTTGACGTTTTTTGGGGTCTCCGTTGGGTTTTGTTGGGTTCTCGTTGGTTATCATGGTGGAAAAGGGTAAATTGTGGTTTTTGGAGAACATCAGGTAGGTTTAGGGTGGTTTTGGGGTGGATCTATGGTTTTGGCGTATTTTCTTCCAGTTTTGGGGGTGATGCCGATATTTTTTGGGGTGTTTTTTACGTGTTTTGGGGTCTCCATTAGGTTTTGTTGGGTTCTTGTTTGTCATTATGTTAAATAGGAGTGGATTGTGGGTTTTGGAGAACATCAGGTAGGTTTAGGGTGGTTTTGGGGTGGATCTATGGTTTTGGGGGATTTTCTTCCAGTTTTGGGGGTGATGCCGTTCTTGTTTGGGGTGTTTTTGACGTTTTTTGGGGTCTCTGTTGGGTTCTGTTGTGTTCTCGTTGGTCATCGTGTTGGAAAAGGGTAAATTGTGGTTTTTGGAGAACATCAGGTAGGTTTAGGGTGTCTTTGGTGTGGATCTATGGTTTTGGGGGTTTTCTTCCAGTTTTGGGGGTGATGCCGTTCTTGTTTGGGGTATTTTTGACGTTTTTTGGGGTCTCTGTTTGGTTTTGTTGGGTTCTCGTTGGTCATCGTGTTGTCAAAGTGTAAATTGTGGGTTTTGGAGAACTTCAGGTAGGTTTAGGGGGAGTTTTCGCGTGGATTCATGGTATTTGGGGTTTTCTTCTTTTTGGGGGAGTGATCCTCTCCTTTCTTCGGGTGATTTTGAAGTGTTTTGGGGTTTCCGTTGCGTTTCGTTGAATTCCTAATGTGTTTTATGGTGGTTTGGAGTGTGCTTTGGGATTAGGAGAACATCAGGTAGGTTTAGGGTGTCTTTGGGGTGGATCTATGGTATTTGGGGTTTTCTTCTATTTTTTGGCGTGGTCCTGTTCTTTTTTGGGGTGTATTTGAAGTGTTTTGGGGTCTCCGTTGAGTTTTGTTTGGTTCTCGTTGGTCATCATGGTGGAAAAGGGTAAATTGTGGGTTTTGGAGAACATCAGGTAGGTTTAGGGTGGTTTTGGGGTGGATCTATGGTTTTGGGGGATTTTCTTCCAGTTTTGGGGGTGATGCCGTTCTTGTTTGGGGTGTTTTTGACGTGTTTTGGTGTCTCCATTAGGTTTAGTTGGGTTCTTGTTTGTCATTATGTTAAATAGGTGTGGATTGTGGTTTTTGGAGAACATCAGGTAGGTTTAGGGTGTCTTTGGGGTGGGTCTATGGTTTTGGGGGATTTTCTTCCAGTTTTGGTGGTGATGCCGTTCTTGTTTGGGGTGTTTTTGACGTTTTTTGGGATCTCTGTTGGGTTCTGTTGGGTTCTCGTTGGTCATCGTGTTGGAAAAGGGTAAATTGTGGGTTTTGGAGAACATCAGGTAGGTTTAGGGTGGTTTTGGGGTGGATCTATGGTTTTGGGGGATTTTCTTCCAGTTTTGGTGGTGATGCCGTTCTTGTTTGGGGTGTTTTTGACGTTTTTTGGGGTCTCTGTTGGGTTCTGTTGGGTTCTCGTTGGTCATCGTGTTGGAAAAGGGTAAATTGTGGTTTTTGGAGAACATCAGGTAGGTTTAGGGTGGTTTTGGGGTGGATCTATGGTTTTGGCGTATTTTCTTCCAGTTTTGGGGGTGATGCCGATATTTTTTGGGGTGTTTTTTACGTGTTTTGGGGTCTCCATTAGGTTTTGTTGGGTTCTTGTTTGTCATTATGTTAAATAGGAGTGGATTGTGGGTTTTGGAGAACATCAGGTAGGTTTAGGGTGGTTTTGGGGTGGATCTATGGTTTTGGGGGATTTTCTTCCAGTTTTGGGGGTGATGCCGTTCTTGTTTGGGGTGTTTTTGACGTTTTTTGGGGTCTCTGTTGGGTTCTGTTGTGTTCTCGTTGGTCATCGTGTTGGAAAAGGGTAAATTGTGGTTTTTGGAGAACATCAGGTAGGTTTAGGGTGTCTTTGGTGTGGATCTATGGTTTTGGGGGTTTTCTTCCAGTTTTGGGGGTGATGCCGTTCTTGTTTGGGGTATTTTTGACGTTTTTTGGGGTCTCTGTTTGGTTTTGTTGGGTTCTCGTTGGTCATCGTGTTGTCAAAGTGTAAATTGTGGGTTTTGGAGAACTTCAGGTAGGTTTAGGGGGAGTTTTCGCGTGGATTCATGGTATTTGGGGTTTTCTTCTTTTTGGGGGAGTGATCCTCTCCTTTCTTCGGGTGATTTTGAAGTGTTTTGGGGTTTCCGTTGCGTTTCGTTGAATTCCTAATGTGTTTTATGGTGGTTTGGAGTGTGCTTTGGGATTAGGAGAACATCAGGTAGGTTTAGGGTGTCTTTGGGGTGGATCTATGGTATTTGGGGTTTTCTTCTATTTTTTGGCGTGGTCCTGTTCTTTTTTGGGGTGTATTTGAAGTGTTTTGGGGTCTCCGTTGAGTTTTGTTTGGTTCTCGTTGGTCATCATGGTGGAAAAGGGTAAATTGTGGGTTTTGGAGAACATCAGGTAGGTTTAGGGTGGTTTTGGGGTGGATCTATGGTTTTGGGGGATTTTCTTCCAGTTTTGGGGGTGATGCCGTTCTTGTTTGGGGTGTTTTTGACGTGTTTTGGTGTCTCCATTAGGTTTAGTTGGGTTCTTGTTTGTCATTATGTTAAATAGGTGTGGATTGTGGTTTTTGGAGAACATCAGGTAGGTTTAGGGTGTCTTTGGGGTGGGTCTATGGTTTTGGGGGATTTTCTTCCAGTTTTGGTGGTGATGCCGTTCTTGTTTGGGGTGTTTTTGACGTTTTTTGGGATCTCTGTTGGGTTCTGTTGGGTTCTCGTTGGTCATCGTGTTGGAAAAGGGTAAATTGTGGGTTTTGGAGAACATCAGGTAGGTTTTAGGGTGTCTTTGGGGTGGATCTATGGTTTTGGGGGATTTTCTTCCAGTTTTGGTGGTGATGCCGTTCTTGTTTGGGGTGTTTTTGACGTTTTTTGGGATCTCTGTTGGGTTCTGTTGGGTTCTCGTTGGTCATCGTGTTGGAAAAGGGTAAATTGTGGGTTTTGGAGAAGATCAGGTAGGTTTAGGGTGTCTTTGGGGTGGATCTATGGTTTTGGCGTATTTTCTTCCAGTTTTGGTGGTGATGCTGTTCTTGTTTGGGGTGTTTTTGACGTTTTTTGGGGTCTCCGTTGGGTTTTGTTGGGTTCTTGTTTGTCATTATGTTAAATAGGAGTGGATTGTGGGTTTTGGAGAACATCAGGTAGTTTTAGGGTGGTTTTGGGGTGGATCTATGGTTTTGGGGGATTTTCTTCCAGTTTTGGGGGTGATGCCGTTCTTGGTTGGGGTGTTTTTGACGTTTTTTGGGGTCTCTGTTGGGTTCTGTTGGGTTCTCGTTGGTCATCGTGTTGGAAAAGGGTAAATTGTGGTTTTTGGAGAACATCAGGTAGGTTTAGGGTGTCTTTGGGGTCGATCTATGGTTTTGGGGGATTTTCTTCCAGTTTTGGGGGTGATGCCATTCTTGTTTGGGGTATTTTTTAAGGTTTTTGTGGTCTCTGTTTGGTTTTGTTGGGTTCTCGTTCGTCATCATCGTGGAGAAGTGTAAATTGTGGGTTTTGGAGAACTTCAGGTAGGTTTAGGGGGAGTTTTCGCGTGGATTCATGGTATTTGGGGTTTTCTTCTTTTTGGGGGAGTGATCCTCTCCTTTCTTCGGGTGATTTTGAAGTGTTTTGGGGTTTCCGTTGCGTTTCGTTGAATTCCTAATGTGTTTTATGGTGGTTTGGAGTGTGCTTTGGGATTAGGAGAACATCAGGTAGGTTTAGGGTGTCTTTGGGGTGGATCTATGTTATTTGGGGTTTTCTTCTATTTTTTGGCGTGATCCTGTTCTTTTTTGGGGTGTATTTGAAGTGTTTTGGGGTCTCCGTTGGGTTTTGTTTGGTTCTCGTTGGTCATCATGGTGGAAAAGGGTAAATTGTGGGTTTTGGAGAACATCAGGTAGGTTTAGGGTGGTTTTGGGGTGGATCTATGGTTTTGGTGTATTTTCTTCCAGTTTTGGTGGTGATGCCGTTCTTGTTTGGGGTGTTTTTGACGTGTTTTGGGGTCTCCATTAGGTTTTGTTGGGTTCTTGTTTGTCATTATGTTAAATAGGTGTGGATTGTGGGTTTTGGAGAACATCAGGTAGGTTTAGGGTGGTTTTGGGGTGGATCTATGGTTTTGGGGGATTTTCTTCCAGTTTTGGTGGTGATGCCGTTCTTGTTTGGGGTGTTTTTGACGTTTTTTGGGGTCTCTGTTGGGTTCTGTTGGGTTCTCGTTGGTCATCGTGTTGGAAAAGGGTAAATTGTGGTTTTTGGAGAAGATCAGGTAGGTTTAGGGTGGTTTTGGGGTGGATCTATGGTTTTGGGGGATTTTCTTCCAGTTTTGGGGGTGATGCCGTTCTTGTTTGGGGTGTTTTTGACGTTTTTTGGGGTCTCCGTTGGGTTTTGTTGGGTTCTCGTTGGTTATCATGGTGGAAAAGGGTAAATTGTGGGTTTTGGAGAACATCAGGTAGGTTTAGGGTGGTTTTGGGGTGGATCTATGGTTTTGGGGGATTTTCTTCCAGTTTTGGTGGTGATGCCGTTCTTGTTTGGGGTGTTTTTGACGTGTTTTGGTGTCTCCATTAGGTTTTGTTGGGTTCTTGTTTGTCATTATGTTAAATAGGTGTGGATTGTGGTTTTTGGAGAACATCAGGTAGGTTTAGGGTGTCTTTGGGGTGGATCTATGGTTTTGGGGGATTTTCTTCCAGTTTTGGTGGTGATGCCGTTCTTGTTTGGGGTGTTTTTGACGTTTTTTGGGATCTCTGTTGGGTTCTGTTGGGTTCTCGTTGGTCATCGTGTTGGAAAAGGGTAAATTGTGGTTTTTGGAGAACATCAGGTAGGTTTAGGGTGTCTTTGGGGTGGATCTATGGTTTTGGGGGTTTTCTTCCAGTTTTGGGGGTGATGCCGTTCTTGTCTGGGGTGTTTTTGACGTTTTTTGGGGTCTCCGTTGGGTTTTGTTGGGTTCTCGTTGGTTATCATGGTGGAAAAGGGTAAATTGTGGTTTTTGGAGAACATCAGGTAGGTTTAGGGTGGTTTTGGGGTGGATCTATGGTTTTGGCGTATTTTCTTCCAGTTTTGGGGGTGATGCCGATATTTTTTGGGGTGTTTTTGACGTGTTTTGGGGTCTCCATTAGGTTTTGTTGGGTTCTTGTTTGTCATTATGTTAAATAGGAGTGGATTGTGGGTTTTGGAGAACATCAGGTAGGTTTAGGGTGGTTTTGGGGTGGATCTATGGTTTTGGGGGATTTTCTTCCAGTTTTGGGGGTGATGCCGTTCTTGTTTGGGGTGTTTTTGACGTTTTTTGGGGTCTCTGTTGGGTTCTGTTGTGTTCTCGTTGGTCATCGTGTTGGAAAAGGGTAAATTGTGGTTTTTGGAGAAGATCAGGTAGGTTTAGGGTGTCTTTGGTTGGATCTATGGTTTTGGGGGTTTTCTTCCAGTTTTGGGGGTGATGCCGTTCTTGTTTGGGGTATTTTTGACGTTTTTTGGGGTCTCTGTTTGGTTTTGTTGGGTTCTCGTTGGTCATCGTGTTGTAAAAGTGTAAATTGTGGGTTTTGGAGAACTTCAGGTAGGTTTAGGGGGAGTTTTCGCGTGGATTCATGGTATTTGGGGTTTTCTTCTTTTTGGGGGAGTGATCCTCTCCTTTCTTCGGGTGATTTTGAAGTGTTTTGGGGTTTCCGTTGCGTTTCGTTGAATTCCTAATGTGTTTTATGGTGGTTTGGAGTGTGCTTTGGGATTAGGAGAACATCAGGTAGGTTTAAGGTGTCTTTGGGGTGGATCTATGGTATTTGGGGTTTTCTTCTATTTTTTGGCGTGGTCCTGTTCTTTTTTGGGGTGTATTTGAAGTGTTTTGGGGTCTCCGTTGAGTTTTGTTTGGTTCTCGTTGGTCATCATGGTGGAAAAGGGTAAATTGTGGGTTTTGGAGAACATCAGGTAGGTTTAGGGTGGTTTTGGGGTGGATCTATGGTTTTGGGGGATTTTCTTCCAGTTTTGGTGGTGATGCCGTTCTTGTTTGGGGTGTTTTTGACGTGTTTTGGTGTCTCCATTAGGTTTAGTTGGGTTCTTGTTTGTCATTATGTTAAATAGGTGTGGATTGTGGTTTTTGGAGAACATCAGGTAGGTTTAGGGTGTCTTTGGGGTGGATCTATGGTTTTGGGGGATTTTCTTCCAGTTTTGGGGGTGATGCCGTTCTTGTTTGGGGTGTTTTTGACGTTTTTTGGGGTCTCTGTTGGGTTCTGTTGGGTTCTCGTTGGTCATCGTGTTGGAAAAGGGTAAATTGTGGGTTTTGGAGAACATCAGGTAGGTTTAGGGTGTCTTTGGGGTGGATCTATGGTTTTGGGGGATTTTCTTCCAGTTTTGGTGGTGATGCCGTTCTTGTTTGGGGTGTTTTTGACGTTTTTTGGGATCTCTGTTGGGTTCTGTTGGGTTCTCGTTGGTCATCGTGTTGGAAAAGGGTAAATTGTGGTTTTTGGAGAACATCAGGTAGGTTTAGGGTGTCTTTGGGGTGGATCTATGGTTTTGGGGGATTTTCTTCCAGTTTTGGGTGTGATGCCATTCTTGTTTGTGGTATTTTTTAAGGTTTTTGTGGTCTCAGTTTGGTTTTGTTGGGTTCTCGTTGGTCATCGTGTTGTAAAAGTGTAAATTGTGGGTTTTGGAGAACTTCAGGTAGGTTTAGGGGGAGTTTTCGCGTGGATTCATGGTATTTGGGGTTTTCTTCTTTTTGGGGGAGTGATCCTCTCCTTTCTTCGGGTGATTTTGAAGTGTTTTGGGGTTTCCGTTGCGTTTCGTTGAATTCCTAATGTGTTTTATGGTGGTTTGGAGTGTGCTTTGGGATTAGGAGAACATCAGGTAGGTTTAAGGTGTCTTTGGGGTGGATCTATGGTATTTGGGGTTTTCTTCTATTTTTTGGCGTGGTCCTGTTCTTTTTTGGGGTGTATTTGAAGTGTTTTGGGGTCTCCGTTGAGTTTTGTTTGGTTCTCGTTGGTCATCATGGTGGAAAAGGGTAAATTGTGGGTTTTGGAGAACATCAGGTAGGTTTAGGGTGGTTTTGGGGTGGATCTATGGTTTTGGGGGATTTTCTTCCAGTTTTGGTGGTGATGCCGTTCTTGTTTGGGGTGTTTTTGACGTGTTTTGGTGTCTCCATTAGGTTTAGTTGGGTTCTTGTTTGTCATTATGTTAAATAGGTGTGGATTGTGGTTTTTGGAGAACATCAGGTAGGTTTAGGGTGTCTTTGGGGTGGATCTATGGTTTTGGGGGATTTTCTTCCAGTTTTGGGGGTGATGCCGTTCTTGTTTGGGGTGTTTTTGACGTTTTTTGGGGTCTCTGTTGGGTTCTGTTGGGTTCTCGTTGGTCATCGTGTTGGAAAAGGGTAAATTGTGGGTTTTGGAGAACATCAGGTAGGTTTAGGGTGTCTTTGGGGTGGATCTATGGTTTTGGGGGATTTTCTTCCAGTTTTGGTGGTGATGCCGTTCTTGTTTGGGGTGTTTTTGACGTTTTTTGGGATCTCTGTTGGGTTCTGTTGGGTTCTCGTTGGTCATCGTGTTGGAAAAGGGTAAATTGTGGTTTTTGGAGAACATCAGGTAGGTTTAGGGTGTCTTTGGGGTGGATCTATGGTTTTGGGGGATTTTCTTCCAGTTTTGGGTGTGATGCCATTCTTGTTTGTGGTATTTTTTAAGGTTTTTGTGGTCTCAGTTTGGTTTTGTTGGGTTCTCGTTGGTCATCGTGTTGTAAAAGTGTAAATTGTGGGTTTTGGAGAACTTCAGGTAGGTTTAGGGGGAGTTTTCGCGTGGATTCATGGTATTTGGGGTTTTCTTCTTTTTGGGGGAGTGATCCTCTCCTTTCTTCGGGTGATTTTGAAGTGTTTTGGGGTTTCCGTTGCGTTTCGTTGAATTCCTAATGTGTTTTATGGTGGTTTGGAGTGTGCTTTGGGATTAGGAGAACATCAGGTAGGTTTAAGGTGTCTTTGGGGTGGATCTATGGTATTTGGGGTTTTCTTCTATTTTTTGGCGTGGTCCTGTTCTTTTTTGGGGTGTATTTGAAGTGTTTTGGGGTCTCCGTTGAGTTTTGTTTGGTTCTCGTTGGTCATCATGGTGGAAAAGGGTAAATTGTGGGTTTTGGAGAACATCAGGTAGGTTTAGGGTGTCTTTGGGGTGGATCTATGGTTTTGGGGGATTTTCTTCCAGTTTTGGTGGTGATGCCGTTCTTGTTTGGGGTGTTTTTGACGTTTTTTGGGATCTCTGTTGGGTTCTGTTGGGTTCTCGTTGGTCATCGTGTTGGAAAAGGGTAAATTGTGGTTTTTGGAGAACATCAGGTAGGTTTAGGGTGTCTTTGGGGTGGATCTATGGTTTTGGGGGATTTTCTTCCAGTTTTGGGTGTGATGCCATTCTTGTTTGTGGTATTTTTTAAGGTTTTTGTGGTCTCTGTTTGGTTTTGTTGGGTTCTCGTTGGTCATCGTGTTGTAAAAGTGTAAATTGTGGGTTTTGGAGAACTTCAGGTAGGTTTAGGGGGAGTTTTCGCGTGGATTCATGGTATTTGGGGTTTTCTTCTTTTTGGGGGAGTGATCCTCTCCTTTCTTCGGGTGATTTTGAAGTGTTTTGGGGTTTCCGTTGCGTTTCGTTGAATTCCTAATGTGTTTTATGGTGGTTTGGAGTGTGCTTTGGGATTAGGAGAACATCAGGTAGGTTTAAGGTGTCTTTGGGGTGGATCTATGGTATTTGGGGTTTTCTTCTATTTTTTGGCGTGGTCCTGTTCTTTTTTGGGGTGTATTTGAAGTGTTTTGGGGTCTCCGTTGAGTTTTGTTTGGTTCTCGTTGGTCATCATGGTGGAAAAGGGTAAATTGTGGGTTTTGGAGAACATCAGGTAGGTTTAGGGTGGTTTTGGGGTGGATCTATGGTTTTGGTGTATTTTCTTCCAGTTTTGGTGGTGATGCCGTTCTTGTTTGGGGTGTTTTTGACGTGTTTTGGTGTCTCCATTAGGTTTAGTTGGGTTCTTGTTTGTCATTATGTTAAATAGGTGTGGATTGTGGTTTTTGGAGAACATCAGGTAGGTTTAGGGTGTCTTTGGGGTCGATCTATGGTTTTGGGGGATTTTCTTCCAGTTTTGGGTGTGATGCCATTCTTGTTTGGGGTATTTTTTAAGGTTTTTGTGGTCTCTGTTTGGTTTTGTTGGGTTCTCGTTGGTCATCGTGTTGTAAAAGTGTAAATTGTGGGTTTTGGAGAACTTCAGGTAGGTTTAGGGGGAGTTTTCGCGTGGATTCATGGTATTTGGGGTTTTCTTCTTTTTGGGGGAGTGATCCTCTCCTTTCTTCGGGTGATTTTGAAGTGTTTTGGGGTTTCCGTTGCGTTTCGTTGAATTCCTAATGTGTTTTATGGTGGTTTGGAGTGTGCTTTGGGATTAGGAGAACATCAGGTAGGTTTAGGGTGTGTTTGGGGTGGATCTATGGTATTTGGGGTTTTCTTCTATTTTTTGGCGTGGTCCTGTTCTTTTTTGGGGTGTATTTGAAGTGTTTTGGGGTCTCCGTTGAGTTTTGTTTGGTTCTCGTTGGTCATCATGGTGGAAAAGGGTAAATTGTGGGTTTTGGAGAACATCAGGTAGGTTTAGGGTGGTTTTGGGGTGGATCTATGGTTTTGGTGTATTTTCTTCCAGTTTTGGTGGTGATGCCGTTCTTGTTTGGGGTGTTTTAGACGTGTTTTGGTGTCTCCATTAGGTTTAGTTGGGTTCTTGTTTGTCATTATGTTAAATAGGTGTGGATTGTGGTTTTTGGAGAACATCAGGTAGGTTTAGGGTGTCTTTGGGGTGGATCTATGGTTTTGGGGGATTTTCTTCCAGTTTTGGGTGTGATGCCATTCTTGTTTGGGGTATTTTTTAAGGTTTTTGTGGTCTCAGTTTGGTTTTGTTGGGTTCTCGTTGGTCATCGTGTTGTAAAAGTGTAAATTGTGGGTTTTGGAGAACTTCAGGTAGGTTTAGGGGGAGTTTTCGCGTGGATTCATGGTATTTGGGGTTTTCTTCTTTTTGGGGGAGTGATCCTCTCCTTTCTTCGGGTGATTTTGAAGTGTTTTGGGGTTTCCGTTGCGTTTCGTTGAATTCCTAATGTGTTTTATGGTGGTTTGGAGTGTGCTTTGGGATTAGGAGAACATCAGGTAGGTTTAAGGTGTCTTTGGGGTGGATCTATGGTATTTGGGGTTTTCTTCTATTTTTTGGCGTGGTCCTGTTCTTTTTTGGGGTGTATTTGAAGTGTTTTGGGGTCTCCGTTGGGTTTTGTTTGGTTCTCGTTGGTCATCATGGTGGAAAAGGGTAAATTGTGGGTTTTGGAGAACATCAGGTAGGTTTAGGGTGGTTTTGGGGTGGATCTATGGTTTTGGGGGATTTTCTTCCAGTTTTGGGGGTGATGCCGTTCTTGTTTGGGGTGTTTTTGACGTGTTTTGGTGTCTCCATTAGGTTTTGTTGGGTTCTTGTTTGTCATTATGTTAAATAGGTGTGGATTGTGGTTTTTGGAGAACATCAGGTAGGTTTAGGGTGTCTTTGGGGTGGATCTATGGTTTTGGGGGATTTTCTTCCAGTTTTGGGGGTGATGCCGTTCTTGTTTGGGGTGTTTTTGACGTTTTTTGGGATCTCTGTTGGGTTCTGTTGGGTTCTCGTTGGTCATCGTGTTGGAAAAGGGTAAATTGTGGGTTTTGGAGAACATCAGGTAGGTTTAGGGTGTCTTTGGGGTGGATCTATGGTTTTGGGGGATTTTCTTCCAGTTTTGGTGGTGATGCCGTTCTTGTTTGGGGTGTTTTTGACGTTTTTTGGGATCTCTGTTGGGTTCTGTTGGGTTCTCGTTGGTCATCGTGTTGGAAAAGGGTAAATTGTGGTTTTTGGAGAACATCAGGTAGGTTTAGGGTGTCTTTGGGGTGGATCTATGGTTTTGGGGGATTTTCTTCCAGTTTTGGGGGTGATGCCATTCTTGTTTGGGGTATTTTTTAAGGTTTTTGTGGTCTCTGTTTGGTTTTGTTGGGTTCTCGTTGGTCATCGTGTTGTAAAAGTGTAAATTGTGGGTTTTGGAGAACTTCAGGTAGGTTTAGGGGGAGTTTTCGCGTGGATTCATGGTATTTGGGGTTTTCTTCTTTTTGGGGGAGTGATCCTCTCCTTTCTTCGGGTGATTTTGAAGTGTTTTGGGGTTTCCGTTGCGTTTCGTTGAATTCCTAATGTGTTTTATGGTGGTTTGGAGTGTGCTTTGGGATTAGGAGAACATCAGGTAGGTTTAAGGTGTCTTTGGGGTGGATCTATGGTATTTGGGGTTTTCTTCTATTTTTTGGCGTGGTCCTGTTCTTTTTTGGGGTGTATTTGAAGTGTTTTGGGGTCTCCGTTGAGTTTTGTTTGGTTCTCGTTGGTCATCATGGTGGAAAAGGGTAAATTGTGGGTTTTGGAGAACATCAGGTAGGTTTAGGGTGGTTTTGGGGTGGATCTATGGTTTTGGTGTATTTTCTTCCAGTTTTGGTGGTGATGCCGTTCTTGTTTGGGGTGTTTTTGACGTGTTTTGGTGTCTCCATTAGGTTTAGTTGGGTTCTTGTTTGTCATTATGTTAAATAGGTGTGGATTGTGGTTTTTGGAGAACATCAGGTAGGTTTAGGGTGTCTTTGGGGTGGATCTATGGTTTTGGGGGATTTTCTTCCAGTTTTGGGTGTGATGCCATTCTTGTTTGGGGTATTTTTTAAGGTTTTTGTGGTCTCTGTTTGGTTTTGTTGGGTTCTCGTTGGTCATCGTGTTGTAAAAGTGTAAATTGTGGGTTTTGGAGAACTTCAGGTAGGTTTAGGGGGAGTTTTCGCGTGGATTCATGGTATTTGGGGTTTTCTTCTTTTTGGGGGAGTGATCCTCTCCTTTCTTCGGGTGATTTTGAAGTGTTTTGGGGTTTCCGTTGCGTTTCGTTGAATTCCTAATGTGTTTTATGGTGGTTTGGAGTGTGCTTTGGGATTAGGAGAACATCAGGTAGGTTTAGGGTGTCTTTGGGGTGGATCTATGGTATTTGGGGTTTTCTTCTATTTTTTGGCGTGGTCCTGTTCTTTTTTGGGGTGTATTTGAAGTGTTTTGGGGTCTCCGTTGAGTTTTGTTTGGTTCTCGTTGGTCATCATGGTGGAAAAGGGTAAATTGTGGGTTTTGGAGAACATCAGGTAGGTTTAGGGTGGTTTTGGGGTGGATCTATGGTTTTGGTGTATTTTCTTCCAGTTTTGGTGGTGATGCCGTTCTTGTTTGGGGTGTTTTTGACGTGTTTTGGGGTCTCCATTAGGTTTAGTTGGGTTCTTGTTTGTCATTATGTTAAATAGGTGTGGATTGTGGTTTTTGGAGAACATCAGGTAGGTTTAGGGTGTCTTTGGGGTGGATCTATGATTTTGGGGGATTTTCTTCCAGTTTTGGGGGTGATGCCGTTCTTGTTTGGGGTGTTTTTGACGTTTTTTGGGATCTCTGTTGGGTTCTGTTGGGTTCTCGTTGGTCATCGTGTTGGAAAAGGGTAAATTGTGGGTTTTGGAGAACATCAGGTAGGTTTAGGGTGTCTTTGGGGTGGATCTATGGTTTTGGGGGATTTTCTTCCAGTTTTGGTGGTGATGCCGTTCTTGTTTGGGGTGTTTTTGACGTTTTTTGGGATCTCTGTTGGGTTCTGTTGGGTTCTCGTTGGTCATCGTGTTGGAAAAGGGTAAATTGTGGTTTTTGGAGAACATCAGGTAGGTTTAGGGTGTCTTTGGGGTGGATCTATGGTTTTGGGGGATTTTCTTCCAGTTTTGGGTGTGATGCCATTCTTGTTTGTGGTATTTTTTAAGGTTTTTGTGGTCTCAGTTTGGTTTTGTTGGGTTCTCGTTGGTCATCGTGTTGTAAAAGTGTAAATTGTGGGTTTTGGAGAACTTCAGGTAGGTTTAGGGGGAGTTTTCGCGTGGATTCATGGTATTTGGGGTTTTCTTCTTTTTGGGGGAGTGATCCTCTCCTTTCTTCGGGTGATTTTGAAGTGTTTTGGGGTTTCCGTTGCGTTTCGTTGAATTCCTAATGTGTTTTATGGTGGTTTGGAGTGTGCTTTGGGATTAGGAGAACATCAGGTAGGTTTAAGGTGTCTTTGGGGTGGATCTATGGTATTTGGGGTTTTCTTCTATTTTTTGGCGTGGTCCTGTTCTTTTTTGGGGTGTATTTGAAGTGTTTTGGGGTCTCCGTTGAGTTTTGTTTGGTTCTCGTTGGTCATCATGGTGGAAAAGGGTAAATTGTGGGTTTTGGAGAACATCAGGTAGGTTTAGGGTGTCTTTGGGGTGGATCTATGGTTTTGGGGGATTTTCTTCCAGTTTTGGTGGTGATGCCGTTCTTGTTTGGGGTGTTTTTGACGTTTTTTGGGATCTCTGTTGGGTTCTGTTGGGTTCTCGTTGGTCATCGTGTTGGAAAAGGGTAAATTGTGGTTTTTGGAGAACATCAGGTAGGTTTAGGGTGTCTTTGGGGTGGATCTATGGTTTTGGGGGATTTTCTTCCAGTTTTGGGTGTGATGCCATTCTTGTTTGTGGTATTTTTTAAGGTTTTTGTGGTCTCTGTTTGGTTTTGTTGGGTTCTCGTTGGTCATCGTGTTGTAAAAGTGTAAATTGTGGGTTTTGGAGAACTTCAGGTAGGTTTAGGGGGAGTTTTCGCGTGGATTCATGGTATTTGGGGTTTTCTTCTTTTTGGGGGAGTGATCCTCTCCTTTCTTCGGGTGATTTTGAAGTGTTTTGGGGTTTCCGTTGCGTTTCGTTGAATTCCTAATGTGTTTTATGGTGGTTTGGAGTGTGCTTTGGGATTAGGAGAACATCAGGTAGGTTTAAGGTGTCTTTGGGGTGGATCTATGGTATTTGGGGTTTTCTTCTATTTTTTGGCGTGGTCCTGTTCTTTTTTGGGGTGTATTTGAAGTGTTTTGGGGTCTCCGTTGAGTTTTGTTTGGTTCTCGTTGGTCATCATGGTGGAAAAGGGTAAATTGTGGGTTTTGGAGAACATCAGGTAGGTTTAGGGTGGTTTTGGGGTGGATCTATGGTTTTGGTGTATTTTCTTCCAGTTTTGGTGGTGATGCCGTTCTTGTTTGGGGTGTTTTTGACGTGTTTTGGTGTCTCCATTAGGTTTAGTTGGGTTCTTGTTTGTCATTATGTTAAATAGGTGTGGATTGTGGTTTTTGGAGAACATCAGGTAGGTTTAGGGTGTCTTTGGGGTCGATCTATGGTTTTGGGGGATTTTCTTCCAGTTTTGGGTGTGATGCCATTCTTGTTTGGGGTATTTTTTAAGGTTTTTGTGGTCTCTGTTTGGTTTTGTTGGGTTCTCGTTGGTCATCGTGTTGTAAAAGTGTAAATTGTGGGTTTTGGAGAACTTCAGGTAGGTTTAGGGGGAGTTTTCGCGTGGATTCATGGTATTTGGGGTTTTCTTCTTTTTGGGGGAGTGATCCTCTCCTTTCTTCGGGTGATTTTGAAGTGTTTTGGGGTTTCCGTTGCGTTTCGTTGAATTCCTAATGTGTTTTATGGTGGTTTGGAGTGTGCTTTGGGATTAGGAGAACATCAGGTAGGTTTAGGGTGTGTTTGGGGTGGATCTATGGTATTTGGGGTTTTCTTCTATTTTTTGGCGTGGTCCTGTTCTTTTTTGGGGTGTATTTGAAGTGTTTTGGGGTCTCCGTTGAGTTTTGTTTGGTTCTCGTTGGTCATCATGGTGGAAAAGGGTAAATTGTGGGTTTTGGAGAACATCAGGTAGGTTTAGGGTGGTTTTGGGGTGGATCTATGGTTTTGGTGTATTTTCTTCCAGTTTTGGTGGTGATGCCGTTCTTGTTTGGGGTGTTTTAGACGTGTTTTGGTGTCTCCATTAGGTTTAGTTGGGTTCTTGTTTGTCATTATGTTAAATAGGTGTGGATTGTGGTTTTTGGAGAACATCAGGTAGGTTTAGGGTGTCTTTGGGGTGGATCTATGGTTTTGGGGGATTTTCTTCCAGTTTTGGGTGTGATGCCATTCTTGTTTGGGGTATTTTTTAAGGTTTTTGTGGTCTCAGTTTGGTTTTGTTGGGTTCTCGTTGGTCATCGTGTTGTAAAAGTGTAAATTGTGGGTTTTGGAGAACTTCAGGTAGGTTTAGGGGGAGTTTTCGCGTGGATTCATGGTATTTGGGGTTTTCTTCTTTTTGGGGGAGTGATCCTCTCCTTTCTTCGGGTGATTTTGAAGTGTTTTGGGGTTTCCGTTGCGTTTCGTTGAATTCCTAATGTGTTTTATGGTGGTTTGGAGTGTGCTTTGGGATTAGGAGAACATCAGGTAGGTTTAAGGTGTCTTTGGGGTGGATCTATGGTATTTGGGGTTTTCTTCTATTTTTTGGCGTGGTCCTGTTCTTTTTTGGGGTGTATTTGAAGTGTTTTGGGGTCTCCGTTGGGTTTTGTTTGGTTCTCGTTGGTCATCATGGTGGAAAAGGGTAAATTGTGGGTTTTGGAGAACATCAGGTAGGTTTAGGGTGGTTTTGGGGTGGATCTATGGTTTTGGGGGATTTTCTTCCAGTTTTGGGGGTGATGCCGTTCTTGTTTGGGGTGTTTTTGACGTGTTTTGGTGTCTCCATTAGGTTTTGTTGGGTTCTTGTTTGTCATTATGTTAAATAGGTGTGGATTGTGGTTTTTGGAGAACATCAGGTAGGTTTAGGGTGTCTTTGGGGTGGATCTATGGTTTTGGGGGATTTTCTTCCAGTTTTGGGGGTGATGCCGTTCTTGTTTGGGGTGTTTTTGACGTTTTTTGGGATCTCTGTTGGGTTCTGTTGGGTTCTCGTTGGTCATCGTGTTGGAAAAGGGTAAATTGTGGGTTTTGGAGAACATCAGGTAGGTTTAGGGTGTCTTTGGGGTGGATCTATGGTTTTGGGGGATTTTCTTCCAGTTTTGGTGGTGATGCCGTTCTTGTTTGGGGTGTTTTTGACGTTTTTTGGGATCTCTGTTGGGTTCTGTTGGGTTCTCGTTGGTCATCGTGTTGGAAAAGGGTAAATTGTGGTTTTTGGAGAACATCAGGTAGGTTTAGGGTGTCTTTGGGGTGGATCTATGGTTTTGGGGGATTTTCTTCCAGTTTTGGGGGTGATGCCATTCTTGTTTGGGGTATTTTTTAAGGTTTTTGTGGTCTCTGTTTGGTTTTGTTGGGTTCTCGTTGGTCATCGTGTTGTAAAAGTGTAAATTGTGGGTTTTGGAGAACTTCAGGTAGGTTTAGGGGGAGTTTTCGCGTGGATTCATGGTATTTGGGGTTTTCTTCTTTTTGGGGGAGTGATCCTCTCCTTTCTTCGGGTGATTTTGAAGTGTTTTGGGGTTTCCGTTGCGTTTCGTTGAATTCCTAATGTGTTTTATGGTGGTTTGGAGTGTGCTTTGGGATTAGGAGAACATCAGGTAGGTTTAAGGTGTCTTTGGGGTGGATCTATGGTATTTGGGGTTTTCTTCTATTTTTTGGCGTGGTCCTGTTCTTTTTTGGGGTGTATTTGAAGTGTTTTGGGGTCTCCGTTGAGTTTTGTTTGGTTCTCGTTGGTCATCATGGTGGAAAAGGGTAAATTGTGGGTTTTGGAGAACATCAGGTAGGTTTAGGGTGGTTTTGGGGTGGATCTATGGTTTTGGTGTATTTTCTTCCAGTTTTGGTGGTGATGCCGTTCTTGTTTGGGGTGTTTTTGACGTGTTTTGGTGTCTCCATTAGGTTTAGTTGGGTTCTTGTTTGTCATTATGTTAAATAGGTGTGGATTGTGGTTTTTGGAGAACATCAGGTAGGTTTAGGGTGTCTTTGGGGTGGATCTATGGTTTTGGGGGATTTTCTTCCAGTTTTGGGTGTGATGCCATTCTTGTTTGGGGTATTTTTTAAGGTTTTTGTGGTCTCTGTTTGGTTTTGTTGGGTTCTCGTTGGTCATCGTGTTGTAAAAGTGTAAATTGTGGGTTTTGGAGAACTTCAGGTAGGTTTAGGGGGAGTTTTCGCGTGGATTCATGGTATTTGGGGTTTTCTTCTTTTTGGGGGAGTGATCCTCTCCTTTCTTCGGGTGATTTTGAAGTGTTTTGGGGTTTCCGTTGCGTTTCGTTGAATTCCTAATGTGTTTTATGGTGGTTTGGAGTGTGCTTTGGGATTAGGAGAACATCAGGTAGGTTTAGGGTGTCTTTGGGGTGGATCTATGGTATTTGGGGTTTTCTTCTATTTTTTGGCGTGGTCCTGTTCTTTTTTGGGGTGTATTTGAAGTGTTTTGGGGTCTCCGTTGAGTTTTGTTTGGTTCTCGTTGGTCATCATGGTGGAAAAGGGTAAATTGTGGGTTTTGGAGAACATCAGGTAGGTTTAGGGTGGTTTTGGGGTGGATCTATGGTTTTGGTGTATTTTCTTCCAGTTTTGGTGGTGATGCCGTTCTTGTTTGGGGTGTTTTTGACGTGTTTTGGGGTCTCCATTAGGTTTAGTTGGGTTCTTGTTTGTCATTATGTTAAATAGGTGTGGATTGTGGTTTTTGGAGAACATCAGGTAGGTTTAGGGTGTCTTTGGGGTGGATCTATGATTTTGGGGGATTTTCTTCCAGTTTTGGGGGTGATGCCGTTCTTGTTTGGGGTGTTTTTGACGTTTTTTGGGATCTCTGTTGGGTTCTGTTGGGTTCTCGTTGGTCATCGTGTTGGAAAAGGGTAAATTGTGGGTTTTGGAGAACATCAGGTAGGTTTAGGGTGTCTTTGGGGTGGATCTATGGTTTTGGGGGATTTTCTTCCAGTTTTAGGGGTGATGCCGTTCTTGTTTGGGGTGTTTTTTGACGTTTTTTGGGGTCTCCGTTGGGTTTTGTTGGGTTCTCGTTGGTTATCATGGTGGAAAAGGGTAAATTGTGGGTTTTGGAGAACATCAGGTAGGTTTAGGGTGTCTTTGGGGTGGATCTATGGTTTTGGGGGTTTTCTTCCATTTTTGGGGGTAATGCCGTTCTTGTTTGGGTTATTTTTGACGTTTTTTGGGGTCTCTGTTTGGCTTTGTTGGGTTCTCGTTGGTCATCGTGTTGTAAAAGTGTAAATTGTGGGTTTTGGAGAACTTCAGGTAGGTTTAGGGGGAGTTTTCGCGTGGATTCATGGTATTTGGGGTTTTCTTCTTTTTGGGGGAGTGATCCTCTCCTTTCTTCGGGTGATTTTGAAGTGTTTTGGGGTTTCCGTTGCGTTTCGTTGAATTCCTAATGTGTTTTATGGTGGTTTGGAGTGTGCTTTGGGATTAGGAGAACATCAGGTAGGTTTAGGGTGTCTTTGGGGTGGATCTATGGTATTTGGGGTTTTCTTCTATTTTTTGGCGTGATCCTGTTCTTTTTTGGGGTGTATTTGAAGTGTTTTGGGGTCTCCGTTGGGTTTTGTTTGGTTCTCGTTGGTCATCATGGTGGAAAAGGGTAAATTGTGGTTTTTGGAGAAGATCAGGTAGGTTTAGGGTGGTTTTGGGGTGGATCTATGGTTTTGGCGGATTTTCTTCCAGTTTTGGGGGTGATGCCGTTCTTGTTTGGGGTGTTTTTGACGTCTTTTGGGGTCTCCGTTGGGTTTTGTTGGGTTCTCGTTGGTTATCATGGTGGAAAATGGTAAATTGTGGGTTGTGGAGAACATCAGGTAGGTTTAGGGTGTCTTTGGGGTGGATCTATGGTTTTGGCGTATTTTCTTCCAGTTTTGGGGGTGATGCCGATATTTTTTGGGGTGTTTTTTACGTGTTTTGGGGTCTCCATTAGGTTTTGTTGGGTTCTTGTTTGTCATTATGTTAAATAGGAGTGGATTGTGGGTTTTGGAGAACATCAGGTAGTTTTAGGGTGGTTTTGGGGTGGATCTATGGTTTTGGGGGATTTTCTTCCAGTTTTGGTGGTGATGCCGTTCTTGTTTGGGGTGTTTTTGACGTTTTTTGGGGTCTCTGTTGGGTTCTGTTGGGTTCTCGTTGGTCATCGTGTTGGAAAAGGGTAAATTGTGGTTTTTGGAGAAGATCAGGTAGGTTTAGGGTGTCTTTGGTGTGGATCTATGGTTTTGGGGGATTTTCTTCCAGTTTTGGGGGTGATGCCGTTCTTGTTTGGGGTGTTTTTGACGTTTTTTGGGGTCTCCGTTGGGTTTTGTTGCGTTCTCGTTGGTTATCATGGTGGAAAAGGGTAAATTGTGGGTTTTGGAGAACATCAGGTAGGTTTAGGGTGGTTTTGGGGTGGATCTATGGTTTTGGGGGATTTTCTTCCAGTTTTGGTGGTGATGCCGTTCTTGTTTGGGGTGTTTTTGACGTTTTTTGGGGTCTCTGTTGGGTTCTGTTGGGTTCTCGTTGGTCATCGTGTTGGAAAAGGGTAAATTGTGGTTTTTGGAGAACATCAGGTAGGTTTAGGGTGTCTTTGGGGTGGATCTATGGTTTTGGGGGATTTTCTTCCAGTTTTGGTGGTGATGCCGTTCTTGTTTGGGGTGTTTTTGACGTGTTTTGGGGTCTCCATTAGGTTTTGTTGGGTTCTTGTTTGTCATTATGTTAAATAGGTGTGGATTGTGGTTTTTGGAGAACATCAGGTAGGTTTAGGGTGTCTTTGGGGTGGATCTATGATTTTGGGGGATTTTCTTCCAGTTTTGGTGGTGATGCCGTTCTTGTTTGGGGTGTTTTTGACGTTTTTTGGGATCTCTGTTGGGTTCTGTTGGGTTCTCGTTGGTCATCGTGTTGGAAAAGGGTAAATTGTGGGTTTTGGAGAACATCAGGTAGGTTTAGGGTGTCTTTGGGGTGGATCTATGGTTTTGGGGGATTTTCTTCCAGTTTTGGGGGTGATGCCGTTCTTGTTTGGGGTGTTTTTTGACGTTTTTTGGGGTCTCCGTTGGGTTTTGTTGGGTTCTCGTTGGTTATCATGGTGGAAAAGGGTAAATTGTGGGTTTTGGAGAACATCAGGTAGGTTTAGGGTGTCTTTGGGGTGGATCTATGGTTTTGGGGGTTTTCTTCCATTTTTGGGGGTGATGCCGTTCTTGTTTGGGGTATTTTTGACGTTTTTTGGGGTCTCTGTTTGGTTTTGTTGGGTTCTCGTTGGTCATCGTGTTGTAAAAGTGTAAATTGTGGGTTTTGGAGAACTTCAGGTAGGTTTAGGGGGAGTTTTCGCGTGGATTCATGGTATTTGGGGTTTTCTTCTTTTTGGGGGAGTGATCCTCTCCTTTCTTCGGGTGATTTTGAAGTGTTTTGGGGTTTCCGTTGCGTTTCGTTGAATTCCTAATGTGTTTTATGGTGGTTTGGAGTGTGCTTTGGGATTAGGAGAACATCAGGTAGGTTTAGGGTGTCTTTGGGGTGGATCTATGGTATTTGGGGTTTTCTTCTATTTTTTGGCGTGATCCTGTTCTTTTTTGGGGTGTATTTGAAGTGTTTTGGGGTCTCCGTTGGGTTTTGTTTGGTTCTCGTTGGTCATCATGGTGGAAAAGGGTAAATTGTGGTTTTTGGAGAAGATCAGGTAGGTTTAGGGTGGTTTTGGGGTGGATCTATGGTTTTGGCGGATTTTCTTCCAGTTTTGGGGGTGATGCCGTTCTTGTTTGGGGTGTTTTTGACGTCTTTTGGGGTCTCCGTTGGGTTTTGTTGGGTTCTCGTTGGTTATCATGGTGGAAAATGGTAAATTGTGGGTTGTGGAGAACATCAGGTAGGTTTAGGGTGTCTTTGGGGTGGATCTATGGTTTTGGGGGATTTTCTTCCAGTTTTGGGGGTGATGCCGATATTTTTTGGGGTGTTTTTTACGTGTTTTGGGGTCTCCATTAGGTTTTGTTGGGTTCTTGTTTGTCATTATGTTAAATAGGAGTGGATTGTTGGTTTTGGAGAACATCAGGTAGTTTTAGGGTGGTTTTGGGGTGGATCTATGGTTTTGGGGGATTTTCTTCCAGTTTTGGTGGTGATGCCGTTCTTGTTTGGGGTGTTTTTGACGTTTTTTGGGGTCTCTGTTGGGTTCTGTTGGGTTCTCGTTGGTCATCGTGTTGGAAAAGGGTAAATTGTGGTTTTTGGAGAAGATCAGGTAGGTTTAGGGTGTCTTTGGGGTGGATCTATGGTTTTGGGGGATTTTCTTCCAGTTTTGGTGGTGATGCCGTTCTTGTTTGGGGTGTTTTTGACGTTTTTTGGGGTCTCCGTTGGGTTTTGTTGGGTTCTCGTTGGTTATCATGTTGGAAAAGGGTAAATTGTGGGTTTTGGAGAAGATCAGGTAGGTTTAGGGTGGTTTTGGGGTGGATCTATGGTTTTGGGGGATTTTCTTCCAGTTTTGGTGGTGATGCCGTTCTTGTTTGGGGTGTTTTTGACGTTTTTTGGGGTCTCTGTTGGGTTCTGTTGGGTTCTCGTTGGTCATCGTGTTGGAAAAGGGTAAATTGTGGTTTTTGGAGAACATCAGGTAGGTTTAGGGTGTCTTTGGGGTGGATCTATGGTTTTGGGGGATTTTCTTCCAGTTTTGGTGGTGATCCTTTTCTTGTTTGGGGTGTTTTTGACGTGTTTTGGTGTCTCCATTAGGTTTTGTTGGGTTCTTGTTTGTCATTATGTTAAATAGGTGTGGATTGTGGGTTTTGGAGAACATCAGGTAGTTTTAGGGTGTCTTTGCGGTGGATCTATGGTTTTGGGGGATTTTCTTCCAGTTTTGGGTGTGATGCCGTTCTTGTTTGGGGTGTTTTTTACGTGTTTTGGTGTGTCCATTAGGTTTTGTTGGGTTCTTGTTTGTCATTATGTTAAATAGGTGTGGATTGTGGGTTTTGGAGAACATCAGGTAGGTTTAGGGTGGTTTTGGGGTGGATCTATGGTTTTGGGGGATTTTCTTCCAGTTTTGGGGGTGATGCCGTTCTTGTGTGGGGTGTTTTTGACGTTTTTTGGGGTCTCTGTTGGGTTCTGTTGGGTTCTCGTTGGTCATCGTGTTGGAAAAGGGTAAATTGTGGTTTTTGGAGAAGATCAGGTAGGTTTAGGGTGGTTTTGGGGTGGATCTATGGTTTTGGGGGATTTTCTTCCAGTTTTGGGGGTGATGCCGTTCTTGTTTGGGGTGTTTTTGACGTTTTTTGGGGTCTCTGTTGGGTTCTGTTGGGTTCTCGTTGGTCATCGTGTTGGAAAAGGGTAAATTGTGGGTTTTGGAGAACATCAGGTAGGTTTAGGGTGTCTTTGGGGTGGATCTATGGTTTTGGGGGTTTTCTTCCAGTTTTGGTGGTGATGCCATTCTTGTTTGGGGTGTTTTTGACGTGTTTTGGTGTCTCCTTTAGGTTTTGTTGGGTTCTTGTTTGTCATTATGTTAAATAGGTGTGGATTGTGGGTTTTGGAGAACATCAGGTAGTTTTAGGGTGGTTTTGGGGTGGATCTATGGTTTTGGGGGATTTTCTTCCAGTTTTGGTGGTGATGTCGTTCTTGTTTGGGGTGTTTTTGACGTTTTTTGGGGTCTCTGTTGGGTTCTGTTGGGTTCTCGTTGGTCATCGTGTTGGAAAAGGGTAAATTGTGGTTTTTGGAGAACATCAGGTAGGTTTAGGGTGTCTTTGGGGTGGATCTGTTGTTTTGGGGGTTTTCTTCCAGTTTTGGGGGTGATGCCATTCTTGTTTGGGGTATTTTTTAAGGTTTTTGTGGTCTCTGTTTGGTTTTGTTGGGTTCTCGTTGGTCATCGTGTTGTAAAAGTGTAAATTGTGGGTTTTGGAGAACTTCAGGTAGGTTTAGGGGGAGTTTTCGCGTGGATTCATGGTATTTGGGGTTTTCTTCTTTTTGGGGGAGTGATCCTCTCCTTTCTTCGGGTGATTTTGAAGTGTTTTGGGGTTTCCGTTGCGTTTCGTTGAATTCCTAATGTGTTTTATGGTGGTTTGGAGTGTGCTTTGGGATTAGGAGAACATCAGGTAGGTTTAAGGTGTCTTTGGGGTGGATCTATGGTATTTGGGGTTTTCTTCTATTTTTTGGCGTGGTCCTGTTCTTTTTTGGGGTGTATTTGAAGTGTTTTGGGGTCTCCGTTGAGTTTTGTTTGGTTCTCGTTGGTCATCATGGTGGAAAAGGGTAAATTGTGGGTTTTGGAGAACATCAGGTAGGTTTAGGGTGTCTTTGGGGTGGATCTATGGTTTGGGGGGATTTTCTTCCAGTTTTGGTGGTGATGCCGTTCTTGTTTGGGGTGTTTTTGACGTGTTTTGGTGTCTCCATTAGGTTTAGTTGGGTTCTTGTTTGTCATTATGTTAAATAGGTGTGGATTGTGGTTTTTGGAGAACATCAGGTAGGTTTAGGGTGTCTTTGGGGTGGATCTATGGTTTTGGGGGATTTTCTTCCAGTTTTGGGTGTGATGCCATTCTTGTTTGGGGTATTTTTTAAGGTTTTTGTGGTCTCTGTTTGGTTTTGTTGGGTTCTCGTTGGTCATCGTGTTGTAAAAGTGTAAATTGTGGGTTTTGGAGAACTTCAGGTAGGTTTAGGGGGAGTTTTCGCGTGGATTCATGGTATTTGGGGTTTTCTTCTTTTTGGGGGAGTGATCCTCTCCTTTCTTCGGGTGATTTTGAAGTGTTTTGGGGTTTCCGTTGCGTTTCGTTGAATTCCTAATGTGTTTTATGGTGGTTTGGAGTGTGCTTTGGGATTAGGAGAACATCAGGTAGGTTTAGGGTGTCTTTGGGGTGGATCTATGGTATTTGGGGTTTTCTTCTATTTTTTGGCGTGGTCCTGTTCTTTTTTGGGGTGTATTTGAAGTGTTTTGGGGTCTCCGTTGAGTTTTGTTTGGTTCTCGTTGGTCATCATGGTGGAAAAGGGTAAATTGTGGGTTTTGGAGAACATCAGGTAGGTTTAGGGTGGTTTTGGGGTGGATCTATGGTTTTGGTGTATTTTCTTCCAGTTTTGGTGGTGATGCCGTTCTTGTTTGGGGTGTTTTTGACGTGTTTTGGGGTCTCCATTAGGTTTAGTTGGGTTCTTGTTTGTCATTATGTTAAATAGGTGTGGATTGTGGTTTTTGGAGAACATCAGGTAGGTTTAGGGTGTCTTTGGGGTGGATCTATGATTTTGGGGGATTTTCTTCCAGTTTTGGTGGTGATGCCGTTCTTGTTTGGGGTGTTTTTGACGTTTTTTGGGATCTCTGTTGGGTTCTGTTGGGTTCTCGTTGGTCATCGTGTTGGAAAAGGGTAAATTGTGGGTTTTGGAGAACATCAGGTAGGTTTAGGGTGTCTTTGGGGTGGATCTATGGTTTTGGGGGATTTTCTTCCAGTTTTGGGGGTGATGCCGTTCTTGTTTGGGGTGTTTTTTGACGTTTTTTGGGGTCTCCGTTGGGTTTTGTTGGGTTCTCGTTGGTTATCATGGTGGAAAAGGGTAAATTGTGGGTTTTGGAGAACATCAGGTAGGTTTAGGGTGTCTTTGGGGTGGATCTATGGTTTTGGGGGTTTTCTTCCATTTTTGGGGGTAATGCCGTTCTTGTTTGGGGTATTTTTGACGTTTTTTGGGGTCTCAGTTTGGTTTTGTTGGGTTCTCGTTGGTCATCGTGTTGTAAAAGTGTAAATTGTGGGTTTTGGAGAACTTCAGGTAGGTTTAGGGGGAGTTTTCGCGTGGATTCATGGTATTTGGGGTTTTCTTCTTTTTGGGGGAGTGATCCTCTCCTTTCTTCGGGTGATTTTGAAGTGTTTTGGGGTTTCCGTTGCGTTTCGTTGAATTCCTAATGTGTTTTATGGTGGTTTGGAGTGTGCTTTGGGATTAGGAGAACATCAGGTAGGTTTAGGGTGTCTTTGGGGTGGATCTATGGTATTTGGGGTTTTCTTCTATTTTTTGGCGTGATCCTGTTCTTTTTTGGGGTGTATTTGAAGTGTTTTGGGGTCTCCGTTGGGTTTTGTTTGGTTCTCGTTGGTCATCATGGTGGAAAAGGGTAAATTGTGGTTTTTGGAGAAGATCAGGTAGGTTTAGGGTGGTTTTGGGGTGGATCTATGGTTTTGGCGGATTTTCTTCCAGTTTTGGGGGTGATGCCGTTCTTGTTTGGGGTGTTTTTGACGTCTTTTGGGGTCTCCGTTGGGTTTTGTTGGGTTCTCGTTGGTTATCATGGTGGAAAATGGTAAATTGTGGGTTGTGGAGAACATCAGGTAGGTTTAGGGTGTCTTTGGGGTGGATCTATGGTTTTGGGGGATTTTCTTCCAGTTTTGGGGGTGATGCCGATATTTTTTGGGGTGTTTTTTACGTGTTTTGGGGTCTCCATTAGGTTTTGTTGGGTTCTTGTTTGTCATTATGTTAAATAGGAGTGGATTGTGGGTTTTGGAGAACATCAGGTAGTTTTAGGGTGGTTTTGGGGTGGATCTATGGTTTTGGGGGATTTTCTTCCAGTTTTGGTGGTGATGCCGTTCTTGTTTGGGGTGTTTTTGACGTTTTTTGGGGTCTCTGTTGGGTTCTGTTGGGTTCTCGTTGGTCATCGTGTTGGAAAAGGGTAAATTGTGGTTTTTGGAGAAGATCAGGTAGGTTTAGGGTGTCTTTGGTGTGGATCTATGGTTTTGGGGGATTTTCTTCCAGTTTTGGTGGTGATGCCGTTCTTGTTTGGGGTGTTTTTGACGTTTTTTGGGGTCTCCGTTGGGTTTTGTTGGGTTCTCGTTGGTTATCATGGTGGAAAAGGGTAAATTGTGGGTTTTGGAGAACATCAGGTAGGTTTAGGGTGTCTTTGGGGTGGATCTATGGTTTTGGGGGATTTTCTTCCAGTTTTGGTGGTGATGCCGTTCTTGTTTGGGGTGTTTTTGATGTTTTTTGGGGTCTCTGTTGGGTTCTGTTGGGTTCTCGTTGGTCATCGTGTTGGAAAAGGGTAAATTGTGGTTTTTGGAGAACATCAGGTAGGTTTAGGGTGTCTTTGGGGTGGATCTATGGTTTTGGGGGATTTTCTTCCAGTTTTGGTGGTGATCCTTTTCTTGTTTGGGGTGTTTTTGACGTGTTTTGGTGTCTCCATTAGGTTTTGTTGGGTTCTTGTTTGTCATTATGTTAAATAGGTGTGGATTGTGGGTTTTGGAGAACATCAGGTAGTTTTAGGGTGTCTTTGCGGTGGATCTATGGTTTTGGGGGATTTTCTTCCAGTTTTGGTGGTGATGCCGTTCTTGTTTGGGGTGTTTTTTACGTGTTTTGGTGTGTCCATTAGGTTTTGTTGGGTTCTTGTTTGTCATTATGTTAAATAGGTGTGGATTGTGGGTTTTGGAGAACATCAGGTAGGTTTAGGGTGGTTTTGGGGTGGATCTATGGTTTTGGGGGATTTTCTTCCAGTTTTGGTGGTGATGCCGTTCTTGTTTGGGGTGTTTTTGACGTTTTTTGGGGTCTCTGTTGGGTTCTGTTGGGTTCTCGTTGGTCATCGTGTTGGAAAAGGGTAAATTGTGGTTTTTGGAGAAGATCAGGTAGGTTTAGGGTGGTTTTGGGGTGGATCTATGGTTTTGGGGGATTTTCTTCCAGTTTTGGGGGTGATGCCGTTCTTGTTTGGGGTGTTTTTGACGTTTTTTGGGGTCTCTGTTGGGTTCTGTTGGGTTCTCGTTGGTCATCGTGTTGGAAAAGGGTAAATTGTGGGTTTTGGAGAACATCAGGTAGGTTTAGGGTGTCTTTGGGGTGGATCTATGGTTTTGGGGGTTTTCTTCCAGTTTTGGTGGTGATGCCATTCTTGTTTGGGGTGTTTTTGACGTGTTTTGGTGTCTCCTTTAGGTTTTGTTGGGTTCTTGTTTGTCATTATGTTAAATAGGTGTGGATTGTGGGTTTTGGAGAACATCAGGTAGTTTTAGGGTGGTTTTGGGGTGGATCTATGGTTTTGGGGGATTTTCTTCCAGTTTTGGTGGTGATGTCGTTCTTGTTTGGGGTGTTTTTGACGTTTTTTGGGGTCTCTGTTGGGTTCTGTTGGGTTCTCGTTGGTCATCGTGTTGGAAAAGGGTAAATTGTGGTTTTTGGAGAACATCAGGTAGGTTTAGGGTGTCTTTGGGGTGGATCTGTTGTTTTGGGGGTTTTCTTCCAGTTTTGGGGGTGATGCCATTCTTGTTTGGGGTATTTTTTAAGGTTTTTGTGGTCTCTGTTTGGTTTTGTTGGGTTCTCGTTGGTCATCGTGTTGTAAAAGTGTAAATTGTGGGTTTTGGAGAACTTCAGGTAGGTTTAGGGGGAGTTTTCGCGTGGATTCATGGTATTTGGGGTTTTCTTCTTTTTGGGGGAGTGATCCTCTCCTTTCTTCGGGTGATTTTGAAGTGTTTTGGGGTTTCCGTTGCGTTTCGTTGAATTCCTAATGTGTTTTATGGTGGTTTGGAGTGTGCTTTGGGATTAGGAGAACATCAGGTAGGTTTAAGGTGTCTTTGGGGTGGATCTATGGTATTTGGGGTTTTCTTCTATTTTTTGGCGTGGTCCTGTTCTTTTTTGGGGTGTATTTGAAGTGTTTTGGGGTCTCCGTTGAGTTTTGTTTGGTTCTCGTTGGTCATCATGGTGGAAAAGGGTAAATTGTGGGTTTTGGAGAACATCAGGTAGGTTTAGGGTGGTTTTGGGGTGGATCTATGGTTTGGGGGGATTTTCTTCCAGTTTTGGTGGTGATGCCGTTCTTGTTTGGGGTGTTTTTGACGTGTTTTGGTGTCTCCATTAGGTTTAGTTGGGTTCTTGTTTGTCATTATGTTAAATAGGTGTGGATTGTGGTTTTTGGAGAACATCAGGTAGGTTTAGGGTGTCTTTGGGGTGGATCTATGGTTTTGGGGGATTTTCTTCCAGTTTTGGGTGTGATGCCATTCTTGTTTGGGGTATTTTTTAAGGTTTTTGTGGTCTCTGTTTGGTTTTGTTGGGTTCTCGTTGGTCATCGTGTTGTAAAAGTGTAAATTGTGGGTTTTGGAGAACTTCAGGTAGGTTTAGGGGGAGTTTTCGCGTGGATTCATGGTATTTGGGGTTTTCTTCTTTTTGGGGGAGTGATCCTCTCCTTTCTTCGGGTGATTTTGAAGTGTTTTGGGGTTTCCGTTGCGTTTCGTTGAATTCCTAATGTGTTTTATGGTGGTTTGGAGTGTGCTTTGGGATTAGGAGAACATCAGGTAGGTTTAGGGTGTCTTTGGGGTGGATCTATGGTATTTGGGGTTTTCTTCTATTTTTTGGCGTGGTCCTGTTCTTTTTTGGGGTGTATTTGAAGTGTTTTGGGGTCTCCGTTGAGTTTTGTTTGGTTCTCGTTGGTCATCATGGTGGAAAAGGGTAAATTGTGGGTTTTGGAGAACATCAGGTAGGTTTAGGGTGGTTTTGGGGTGGATCTATGGTTTTGGGGGATTTTCTTCCAGTTTTGGTGGTGATGCCGTTCTTGTTTGGGGTGTTTTTGACGTGTTTTGGGGTCTCCATTAGGTTTAGTTGGGTTCTTGTTTGTCATTATGTTAAATAGGTGTGGATTGTGGTTTTTGGAGAACATCAGGTAGGTTTAGGGTGTCTTTGGGGTGGATCTATGATTTTGGGGGATTTTCTTCCAGTTTTGGTGGTGATGCCGTTCTTGTTTGGGGTGTTTTTGACGTTTTTTGGGATCTCTGTTGGGTTCTGTTGGGTTCTCGTTGGTCATCGTGTTGGAAAAGGGTAAATTGTGGGTTTTGGAGAACATCAGGTAGGTTTAGGGTGTCTTTGGGGTGGATCTATGGTTTTGGGGGATTTTCTTCCAGTTTTGGGGGTGATGCCGTTCTTGTTTGGGGTGTTTTTTGACGTTTTTTGGGGTCTCCGTTGGGTTTTGTTGGGTTCTCGTTGGTTATCATGGTGGAAAAGGGTAAATTGTGGGTTTTGGAGAACATCAGGTAGGTTTAGGGTGTCTTTGGGGTGGATCTATGGTTTTGGGGGTTTTCTTCCATTTTTGGGGGTAATGCCGTTCTTGTTTGGGGTATTTTTGACGTTTTTTGGGGTCTCAGTTTGGTTTTGTTGGGTTCTCGTTGGTCATCGTGTTGTAAAAGTGTAAATTGTGGGTTTTGGAGAACTTCAGGTAGGTTTAGGGGGAGTTTTCGCGTGGATTCATGGTATTTGGGGTTTTCTTCTTTTTGGGGGAGTGATCCTCTCCTTTCTTCGGGTGATTTTGAAGTGTTTTGGGGTTTCCGTTGCGTTTCGTTGAATTCCTAATGTGTTTTATGGTGGTTTGGAGTGTGCTTTGGGATTAGGAGAACATCAGGTAGGTTTAGGGTGTCTTTGGGGTGGATCTATGGTATTTGGGGTTTTCTTCTATTTTTTGGCGTGATCCTGTTCTTTTTTGGGGTGTATTTGAAGTGTTTTGGGGTCTCCGTTGGGTTTTGTTTGGTTCTCGTTGGTCATCATGGTGGAAAAGGGTAAATTGTGGTTTTTGGAGAAGATCAGGTAGGTTTAGGGTGGTTTTGGGGTGGATCTATGGTTTTGGCGGATTTTCTTCCAGTTTTGGGGGTGATGCCGTTCTTGTTTGGGGTGTTTTTGACGTCTTTTGGGGTCTCCGTTGGGTTTTGTTGGGTTCTCGTTGGTTATCATGGTGGAAAATGGTAAATTGTGGGTTGTGGAGAACATCAGGTAGGTTTAGGGTGTCTTTGGGGTGGATCTATGGTTTTGGGGGATTTTCTTCCAGTTTTGGGGGTGATGCCGATATTTTTTGGGGTGTTTTTTACGTGTTTTGGGGTCTCCATTAGGTTTTGTTGGGTTCTTGTTTGTCATTATGTTAAATAGGAGTGGATTGTGGGTTTTGGAGAACATCAGGTAGTTTTAGGGTGGTTTTGGGGTGGATCTATGGTTTTGGGGGATTTTCTTCCAGTTTTGGTGGTGATGCCGTTCTTGTTTGGGGTGTTTTTGACGTTTTTTGGGGTCTCTGTTGGGTTCTGTTGGGTTCTCGTTGGTCATCGTGTTGGAAAAGGGTAAATTGTGGTTTTTGGAGAAGATCAGGTAGGTTTAGGGTGTCTTTGGTGTGGATCTATGGTTTTGGGGGATTTTCTTCCAGTTTTGGTGGTGATGCCGTTCTTGTTTGGGGTGTTTTTGACGTTTTTTGGGGTCTCCGTTGGGTTTTGTTGGGTTCTCGTTGGTTATCATGGTGGAAAAGGGTAAATTGTGGGTTTTGGAGAACATCAGGTAGGTTTAGGGTGTCTTTGGGGTGGATCTATGGTTTTGGGGGATTTTCTTCCAGTTTTGGTGGTGATGCCGTTCTTGTTTGGGGTGTTTTTGATGTTTTTTGGGGTCTCTGTTGGGTTCTGTTGGGTTCTCGTTGGTCATCGTGTTGGAAAAGGGTAAATTGTGGTTTTTGGAGAACATCAGGTAGGTTTAGGGTGTCTTTGGGGTGGATCTATGGTTTTGGGGGATTTTCTTCCAGTTTTGGTGGTGATCCTTTTCTTGTTTGGGGTGTTTTTGACGTGTTTTGGTGTCTCCATTAGGTTTTGTTGGGTTCTTGTTTGTCATTATGTTAAATAGGTGTGGATTGTGGGTTTTGGAGAACATCAGGTAGTTTTAGGGTGTCTTTGCGGTGGATCTATGGTTTTGGGGGATTTTCTTCCAGTTTTGGTGGTGATGCCGTTCTTGTTTGGGGTGTTTTTTACGTGTTTTGGTGTGTCCATTAGGTTTTGTTGGGTTCTTGTTTGTCATTATGTTAAATAGGTGTGGATTGTGGGTTTTGGAGAACATCAGGTAGGTTTAGGGTGGTTTTGGGGTGGATCTATGGTTTTGGGGGATTTTCTTCCAGTTTTGGGGGTGATGCCGTTCTTGTTTGGGGTGTTTTTGACGTTTTTTGGGGTCTCTGTTGGGTTCTGTTGGGTTCTCGTTGGTCATCGTGTTGGAAAAGGGTAAATTGTGGTTTTTGGAGAAGATCAGGTAGGTTTAGGGTGGTTTTGGGGTGGATCTATGGTTTTGGGGGATTTTCTTCCAGTTTTGTTGGTGATGCCGTTCTTGTTTGGGGTGTTTTTGACGTTTTTTGGGGTCTCTGTTGGGTTCTGTTGGGTTCTCGTTGGTCATCGTGTTGGAAAAGGGTAAATTGTGGTTTTTGGAGAACATCAGGTAGGTTTAGGGTGTCTTTGGGGTGGATCTGTTGTTTTGGGGGTTTTCTTCCAGTTTTGGGGGTGATGCCATTCTTGTTTGGGGTATTTTTTAAGGTTTTTGTGGTCTCTGTTTGGTTTTGTTGGGTTCTCGTTGGTCATCGTGTTGTAAAAGTGTAAATTGTGGGTTTTGGAGAACTTCAGGTAGGTTTAGGGGGAGTTTTCGCGTGGATTCATGGTATTTGGGGTTTTCTTCTTTTTGGGGGAGTGATCCTCTCCTTTCTTCGGGTGATTTTGAAGTGTTTTGGGGTTTCCGTTGCGTTTCGTTGAATTCCTAATGTGTTTTATGGTGGTTTGGAGTGTGCTTTGGGATTAGGAGAACATCAGGTAGGTTTAGGGTGTCTTTGGGGTGGATCTATGGTATTTGGGGTTTTCTTCTATTTTTTGGCGTGGTCCTGTTCTTTTTTGGGTTGTATTTGAAGTGTTTTGGGGTCTCCGTTGGGTTTTGTTTGGTTCTCGTTGGTCATCATGGTGGAAAAGGGTAAATTGTGGGTTTTGGAGAACATCAGGTAGGTTTAGGGTGGTTTTGGGGTGGATCTATGGTTTTGGGGGATTTTCTTCCAGTTTTGGTGGTGATGCCGTTCTTGTTTGGGGTGTTTTTGACGTTTTTTGGGGTCTCTGTTGGGTTCTGTTGGATTCTCGTTGGTCATCGTGTTGGAAAAGGGTAAATTGTGGGTTTTGGAGAACATCAGGTAGGTTTAGGGTGTCTTTGGGGTGGATCTATGGTTTTGGGGGATTTTCTTCCAGTTTTGGGGGTGATGCCGTTCTTGTTTGGGGTGTTTTTGACGTTTTTTGGGGTCTCTGTTGGGTTCTGTTGGGTTCTCGTTGGTCATCGTGTTGGAAAAGGGTAAATTGTGGTTTTTGGAGAAGATCAGGTAGGTTTAGGGTGTCTTTGGGGTGGATCTATGGTTTTGGGGGATTTTCTTCCAGTTTTGGGGGTGATGCCGTTCTTGTTTGGGGTGTTTTTGACGTTTTTTGGGGTCTCTGTTGGGTTCTGTTGGGTTCTCGTTGGTCATCGTGTTGGAAAAGTGTAAATTGTGGGTTTTGGAGAACATCAGGTAGGTTTAGGGTGTCTTTGGGGGGATCTATGGTTTTGGCGGATTTTCTTCCAGTTTTGGTGGTGATGCCATTCTTGTTTGGGGTGTTTTTGACGTGTTTTGGTGTCTCCATTAGGTTTTGTTGGGTTCTTGTTTGTCATTATGTTAAATAGGTGTGGATTGTGGGTTTTGGAGAACATCAGGTAGTTTTAGGGTGGTTTTGGGGTGGATCTATGGTTTTGGGGGATTTTCTTCCAGTTTTGGTGGTGATGTCGTTCTTGTTTGGGGTGTTTTTGACGTTTTTTGGGGTCTCTGTTGGGTTCTGTTGGGTTCTCGTTGGTCATCGTGTTGGAAAAGGGTAAATTGTGGTTTTTGGAGAACATCAGGTAGGTTTAGGGTGTCTTTGGGTGGATCTGTGGTTTTGGGGGTTTTCTTCCAGTTTTGGGGGTGATGCCATTCTTGTTTGGGGTATTTTTTAAGGTTTTTGTGGTCTCTGTTTGGTTTTGTTGGGTTCTCGTTGGTCATCGTGTTGTAAAAGTGTAAATTGTGGGTTTTGGAGAACTTCAGGTAGGTTTAGGGGGAATTTTCGCGTGGATTCATGGTATTTGGGGTTTTCTTCTTTTTGGGGGAGTGATCCTCTCCTTTCTTCGGGTGATTTTGAAGTGTTTTGGGGTTTCCGTTGCGTTTCGTTGAATTCCTAATGTGTTTTATGGTGGTTTGGAGTGTGCTTTGGGATTAGGAGAACATCAGGTAGGTTTAGGGTGTCTTTGGGGTGGATCTATGGTATTTGGGGTTTTCTTCTATTTTTTGGCGTGGTCCTGTTCTTTTTTGGGGTGTATTTGAAGTGTTTTGGGGTCTCCGTTGGGTTTTGTTTGGTTCTCGTTGGTCATCATGGTGGAAAAGGGTAAATTGTGGGTTTTGGAGAAGATCAGGTAGGTTTAGGGTGGTTTTGGGGTGGATCTATGGTTTTGGGGGATTTTCTTCCAGTTTTGGTGGTGATGCCGTTCTTGTTTGGGGTGTTTTAGACGTGTTTTGGTGTCTCCATTAGGTTTAGTTGGGTTCTTGTTTGTCATTATGTTAAATAGGTGTGGATTGTGGTTTTTGGAGAACATCAGGTAGGTTTAGGGTGTCTTTGGGGTGGATCTATGGTTTTGGGGGATTTTCTTCCAGTTTTGGTGGTGATGTCGTTCTTGTTTGGGGTGTTTTTGACGTTTTTTGGGGTCTCTGTTTGGTTCTGTTGGGTTCTCGTTGGTCATCGTGTTGGAAAATGTAAATTGTGGTTTTTGGAGAACATCAGGTAGGTTTAGGGTGTCTTTGGGGTGGATCTGTGGTTTTGGGGGATTTTCTTCCAGTTTTGGGGATGATGCCATTCTTGTTTGGGGTATTTTTTAAGGTTTTTGTGGTCTCTGTTTGGTTTTGTTGGGTTCTCGTTAGTCATCGTGTTGTAAAAGTGTAAATTGTGGGTTTTGGAGAACTTCAGGTAGGTTTAGGGGGAGTTTTCGCGTGGATTCATGGTATTTGGGGTTTTCTTCTTTTTGGGGGAGTGATCCTCTCCTTTCTTCGGGTGATTTTGAAGTGTTTTGGGGTTTCCGTTGCGTTTCGTTGAATTCCTAATGTGTTTTATGGTGGTTTGGAGTGTGCTTTGGGATTAGGAGAACATCAGGTAGGTTTAGGGTGTCTTTGGGGTGGATCTATGGTATTTGGGGTTTTCTTCTATTTTTTGGCGTGGTCCTGTTCTTTTTTGGGTTGTATTTGAAGTGTTTTGGGGTCTCCGTTGGGTTTTGTTTGGTTCTCGTTGGTCATCATGGTGGAAAAGGGTAAATTGTGGGTTTTGGAGAACATCAGGTAGGTTTAGGGTGGTTTTGGGGTGGATCTATGGTTTTGGGGGATTTTCTTCCAGTTTTGGTGGTGATCCTTTTCTTGTTTGGGGTGTTTTTGACGTGTTTTGGTGTCTCCATTAGGTTTTGTTGGGTTCTTGTTTGTCATTATGTTAAATAGGTGTGGATTGTGGTTTTTGGAGAACATCAGGTAGGTTTAGGGTGTCTTTGGGGTGGATCTATGGTTTTGGGGGATTTTCTTCCAGTTTTGGTGGTGATGCCGTTCTTGTTTGGGGTGTTTTTGACGTTTTTTGGGGTCTCTGTTGGGTTCTGTTGGGTTCTCGTTGGTCATCGTGTTGGAAAAGTGTAAATTGTGGGTTTTGGAGAACATCAGGTAGGTTTAGGGTGTCTTTGGGGTGGATCTATGGTTTTGGGGGATTTTCTTCCAGTTTTGGGGGTGATGCCGTTCTTGTTTGGGGTGTTTTTTGACGTTTTTTGGGGTCTCCGTTGGGTTTTGTTGGGTTCTCGTTGGTTATCATGGTGGAAAAGGGTAAATTGTGGGTTTTGGAGAACATCAGGTAGGTTTAGGGTGTCTTTGGGGTGGATCTATGGTTTTGGGGGTTTTCTTCCATTTTTGGGGGTGATGCCGTTCTTGTTTGGGGTATTTTTGACGTTTTTTGGGGTCTCTGTTTGGTTTTGTTGGGTTCTCGTTGGTCATCGTGTTGTAAAAGTGTAAATTGTGGGTTTTGGAGAACTTCAGGTAGGTTTAGGGGGAGTTTTCGCGTGGATTCATGGTATTTGGGGTTTTCTTCTTTTTGGGGGAGTGATCCTCTCCTTTCTTCGGGTGATTTTGAAGTGTTTTGGGGTTTCCGTTGCATTTCATTGAATTCCTAATGTGTTTTATGGTGGTTTGGAGTGTGCTTTGGGATTAGGAGAACATCAGGTAGGTTTAGGGTGTCTTTGGGGTGGATCTATGGTATTTGGGGTTTTCTTCTATTTTTTGGCGTGGTCCTGTTCTTTTTTGGGGTGTATTTGAAGTGTTTTGGGGTCTCCGTTGGGTTTTGTTTGGTTCTCGTTGGTCATCATGGTGGAAAAGGGTAAATTGTGGTTTTTGGAGAAGATCAGGTAGGTTTAGGGTGGTTTTGGGGTGGATCTATGGTTTTGGCGGATTTTCTTCCAGTTTTGGGGGTGATGCCGTTCTTGTTTGGCGTGTTTTTGACGTCTTTTGGGGTCTCCGTTGGGTTTTGTTGGGTTCTCGTTGGTTATCATGGTGGAAAATGGTAAATTGTGGGTTGTGGAGAACATCAGGTAGGTTTAGGGTGTCTTTGGGGTGGATCTATGGTTTTGGCGTATTTTCTTCCAGTTTTGGGGGTGATGCCGATATTTTTTGGGGTGTTTTTTACGTGTTTTGGGGTCTCCATTAGGTTTTGTTGGGTTCTTGTTTGTCATTATGTTAAATAGGAGTGGATTGTTGGTTTTGGAGAACATCAGGTAGTTTTAGGGTGGTTTTGGGGTGGATCTATGGTTTTGGGGGATTTTCTTCCAGTTTTGGGGGTGATGCCGTTCTTGTTTGGGGTGTTTTTGACGTTTTTTGGGGTCTCTGTTGGGTTCTGTTGGGTTCTCGTTGGTCATCGTGTTGGAAAAGGGTAAATTGTGGTTTTTGGAGAACATCAGGTAGGTTTAGGGTGGTTTTGGGGTGGATCTATGGTTTTGGTGTATTTTCTTCCAGTGTTGGTGGTGATGCCGTTCTTGTTTGGGGTGTTTTTGACGTTTTTTGGGGTCTCCGTTGGGTTTTGTTGGGTTCTCGTTGGTTATCATGGTGGAAAAGGGTAAATTGTGGGTTTTGGAGAACATCAGGTAGGTTTAGGGTGGTTTTGGGGTGGATCTATGGTTTTGGGGGATTTTCTTCCAGTTTTGGTGGTGATGCCGTTCTTGTTTGGGGTGTTTTTGACGTTTTTTGGGGTCTCTGTTGGGTTCTGTTGGGTTCTCGTTGGTCATCGTGTTGGAAAAGGGTAAATTGTGGTTTTTGGAGAAGATCAGGTAGGTTTAGGGTGGTTTTGGGGTGGATCTATGGTTTTGGGGGATTTTCTTCCAGTTTTGGTGGTGATCCTTTTCTTGTTTGGGGTGTTTTTGACGTGTTTTGGTGTCTCCATTAGGTTTTGTTGGGTTCTTGTTTGTCATTATGTTAAATAGGTGTGGATTGTGGGTTTTGGAGAACATCAGGTAGGTTTAGGGTGTCTTTGGGGTGGATCTATGGTTTTGGCGGATTTTCTTCCAGTTTTGGTGGTGATGCCATTCTTGTTTGGGGTGTTTTTGACGTGTTTTGGTGTCTCCATTAGGTTTTGTTGGGTTCTTGTTTGTCATTATGTTAAATAGGTGTGGATTGTGGGTTTTGGAGAACATCAGGTAGTTTTAGGGTGGTTTTGGGGTGGATCTATGGTTTTGGGGGATTTTCTTCCAGTTTTGGTGGTGATGTCGTTCTTGTTTGGGGTGTTTTTGACGTTTTTTGGGGTCTCTGTTGGGTTCTGTTGGGTTCTCGTTGGTCATCGTGTTGGAAAAGGGTAAATTGTGGTTTTTGGAGAACATCAGGTAGGTTTAGGGTGTCTTTGGGGTGGATCTGTGGTTTTGGGGGTTTTCTTCCAGTTTTGGGGGTGATGCCATTCTTGTTTGGGGTATTTTTTAAGGTTTTTGTGGTCTCTGTTTGGTTTTGTTGGGTTCTCGTTGGTCATCGTGTTGTAAAAGTGTAAATTGTGGGTTTTGGAGAACTTCAGGTAGGTTTAGGGGGAGTTTTCGCGTGGATTCATGGTATTTGGGGTTTTCTTCTTTTTGGGGGAGTGATCCTCTCCTTTCTTCGGGTGATTTTGAAGTGTTTTGGGGTTTCCGTTGCGTTTCGTTGAATTCCTAATGTGTTTTATGGTGGTTTGGAGTGTGCTTTGGGATTAGGAGAACATCAGGTAGGTTTAGGGTGTCTTTGGGGTGGATCTATGGTATTTGGGGTTTTCTTCTATTTTTTGGCGTGGTCCTGTTCTTTTTTGGGGTGTATTTGAAGTGTTTTGGGGTCTCCGTTGGGTTTTGTTTGGTTCTCGTTGGTCATCATGGTGGAAAAGGGTAAATTGTGGTTTTTGGAGAAGATCAGGTAGGTTTAGGGTGGTTTTGGGGTGGATCTATGGTTTTGGGGGATTTTCTTCCAGTTTTGGTGGTGATCCTTTTCTTGTTTGGGGTGTTTTTGACGTGTTTTGGTGTCTCCATTAGGTTTTGTTGGGTTCTTGTTTGTCATTATGTTAAATAGGTGTGGATTGTGGTTTTTGGAGAACATCAGGTAGGTTTAGGGTGTCTTTGGGGTGGATCTATGGTTTTGGGGGATTTTCTTCCAGTTTTGGTGGTGATGCCGTTCTTGTTTGGGGTGTTTTTGACGTTTTTTGGGGTCTCTGTTGGGTTCTGTTGGGTTCTCGTTGGTCATCGTGTTGGAAAAGTGTAAATTGTGGGTTTTGGAGAACATCAGGTAGGTTTAGGGTGTCTTTGGGGTGGATCTATGGTTTTGGGGGATTTTCTTCCAGTTTTGGGGGTGATGCCGTTCTTGTTTGGGGTGTTTTTTGACGTTTTTTGGGGTCTCCGTTGGGTTTTGTTGGGTTCTCGTTGGTTATCATGGTGGAAAAGGGTAAATTGTGGGTTTTGGAGAACATCAGGTAGGTTTAGGGTGTCTTTGGGGTGGATCTATGGTTTTGGGGGATTTTCTTCCATTTTTGGGTGTGATGCCATTCTTGTTTGTGGTATTTTTTAAGGTTTTTGTGGTCTCAGTTTGGTTTTGTTGGGTTCTCGTTGGTCATCGTGTTGTAAAAGTGTAAATTGTGGGTTTTGGAGAACTTCAGGTAGGTTTAGGGGGAGTTTTCGCGTGGATTCATGGTATTTGGGGTTTTCTTCTTTTTGGGGGAGTGATCCTCTCCTTTCTTCGGGTGATTTTGAAGTGTTTTGGGGTTTCCGTTGCGTTTCGTTGAATTCCTAATGTGTTTTATGGTGGTTTGGAGTGTGCTTTGGGATTAGGAGAACATCAGGTAGGTTTAAGGTGTCTTTGGGGTGGATCTATGGTATTTGGGGTTTTCTTCTATTTTTTGGCGTGGTCCTGTTCTTTTTTGGGGTGTATTTGAAGTGTTTTGGGGTCTCCGTTGAGTTTTGTTTGGTTCTCGTTGGTCATCATGGTGGAAAAGGGTAAATTGTGGGTTTTGGAGAACATCAGGTAGGTTTAGGGTGGTTTTGGGGTGGATCTATGGTTTTGGTGTATTTTCTTCCAGTGTTGGTGGTGATGCCGTTCTTGTTTGGGGTGTTTTTGACGTGTTTTGGTGTCTCCATTAGGTTTAGTTGGTTTCTTGTTTGTCATTATGTTAAATAGGTGTGGATTGTGGTTTTTGGAGAACATCAGGTAGGTTTAGGGTGTCTTTGGGGTGGATCTATGGTTTTGGGGGATTTTCTTCCAGTTTTGGGTGTGATGCCATTCTTGTTTGGGGTATTTTTTAAGGTTTTTGTGGTCTCTGTTTGGTTTTGTTGGGTTCTCGTTGGTCATCGTGTTGTAAAAGTGTAAATTGTGGGTTTTGGAGAACTTCAGGTAGGTTTAGGGGGAGTTTTCGCGTGGATTCATGGTATTTGGGGTTTTCTTCTTTTTGGGGGAGTGATCCTCTCCTTTCTTCGGGTGATTTTGAAGTGTTTTGGGGTTTCCGTTGCGTTTCGTTGAATTCCTAATGTGTTTTATGGTGGTTTGGAGTGTGCTTTGGGATTAGGAGAACATCAGGTAGGTTTAGGGTGTCTTTGGGGTGGATCTATGGTATTTGGGGTTTTCTTCTATTTTTTGGCGTGGTCCTGTTCTTTTTTGGGGTGTATTTGAAGTGTTTTGGGGTCTCCGTTGGGTTTTGTTTGGTTCTCGTTGGTCATCATGGTGGAAAAGGGTAAATTGTGGGTTTTGGAGAACATCAGGTAGGTTTAGGGTGGTTTTGGGGTGGATCTATGGTTTTGGGGGATTTTCTTCCAGTTTTGGTGGTGATGCCATTCTTGTTTGGGGTATTTTTTAAGGTTTTTGTGGTCTCTGTTTGGTTTTGTTGGGTTCTCGTTGGTCATCGTGTTGTAAAAGTGTAAATTGTGGGTTTTGGAGAACTTCAGGTAGGTTTAGGGTGTCTTTGGGGTGGATCTATGGTTTTGGGGGATTTTCTTCCAGTTTTGGTGGTGATGCCGTTCTTGTTTGGGGTGTTTTTGAGGTTTTTTGGGATCTCTGTTGGGTTCTGTTGGGTTCTCGTTGGTCATCGTGTTGGAAAAGGGTAAATTGTGGGTTTTGGAGAACATCAGGTAGGTTTAGGGTGTCTTTGGGGTGGATCTATGGTTTTGGGGGATTTTCTTCCAGTTTTGGTGGTGATGCCGTTCTTGTTTGGGGTGTTTTTGACGTTTTTTGGGATCTCTGTTGGGTTCTGTTGGGTTCTCGTTGGTCATCGTGTTGGAAAAGGGTAAATTGTGGTTTTTGGAGAACATCAGGTAGGTTTAGGGTGTCTTTGGGGTCGATCTATGGTTTTGGGGGATTTTCTTCCAGTTTTGGGTGTGATGCCATTCTTGTTTGGGGTATTTTTTAAGGTTTTTGTGGTCTCTGTTTGGTTTTGTTGGGTTCTCGTTGGTCATCGTGTTGTAAAAGTGTAAATTGTGGGTTTTGGAGAACTTCAGGTAGGTTTAGGGGGAGTTTTCGCGTGGATTCATGGTATTTGGGGTTTTCTTCTTTTTGGGGGAGTGATCCTCTCCTTTCTTCGGGTGATTTTGAAGTGTTTTGGGGTTTCCGTTGCGTTTCGTTGAATTCCTAATGTGTTTTATGGTGGTTTGGAGTGTGCTTTGGGATTAGGAGAACATCAGGTAGGTTTAAGGTGTCTTTGGGGTGGATCTATGGTATTTGGGGTTTTCTTCTATTTTTTGGCGTGGTCCTGTTCTTTTTTGGGGTGTATTTGAAGTGTTTTGGGGTCTCCGTTGAGTTTTGTTTGGTTCTCGTTGGTCATCATGGTGGAAAAGGGTAAATTGTGGTTTTTGGAGAAGATCAGGTAGGTTTAGGGTGGTTTTGGGGTGGATCTATGGTTTTGGTGTATTTTCTTCCAGTTTTGGTGGTGATGCCGTTCTTGTTTGGGGTGTTTTTGACGTGTTTTGGTGTCTCCATTAGGTTTAGTTGGTTTCTTGTTTGTCATTATGTTAAATAGGTGTGGATTGTGGTTTTTGGAGAACATCAGGTAGGTTTAGGGTGTCTTTGGGGTGGATCTATGGTTTTGGGGGATTTTCTTCCAGTTTTGGGTGTGATGCCATTCTTTTTTGGGGTATTTTTTAAGGTTTTTGTGGTCTCTGTTTGGTTTTGTTGGGTTCTCGTTGGTCATCGTGTTGTAAAAGTGTAAATTGTGGGTTTTGGAGAACTTCAGGTAGGTTTAGGGGGAGTTTTCGCGTGGATTCATGGTATTTGGGGTTTTCTTCTTTTTGGGGGAGTGATCCTCTCCTTTCTTCGGGTGATTTTGAAGTGTTTTGGGGTTTCCGTTGCGTTTCGTTGAATTCCTAATGTGTTTTATGGTGGTTTGGAGTGTGCTTTGGGATTAGGAGAACATCAGGTAGGTTTAGGGTGTCTTTGGGGTGGATCTATGGTATTTGGGGTTTTCTTCTATTTTTTGGCGTGGTCCTGTTCTTTTTTGGGGTGTATTTGAAGTGTTTTGGGGTCTCCGTTGAGTTTTGTTTGGTTCTCGTTGGTCATCATGGTGGAAAAGGGTAAATTGTGGGTTTTGGAGAACATCAGGTAGGTTTAGGGTGGTTTTGGGGTGGATCTATGGTTTTGGTGTATTTTCTTCCAGTTTTGGTGGTGATGCCGTTCTTGTTTGGGGTGTTTTTGACGTGTTTTGGGGTCTCCATTAGGTTTAGTTGGGTTCTTGTTTGTCATTATGTTAAATAGGTGTGGATTGTGGGTTTTGGAGAACATCAGGTAGGTTTAGGGTGTCTTTGGGGTGGATCTATGATTTTGGGGGATTTTCTTCCAGTTTTGGTGGTGATGCCGTTCTTGTTTGGGGTGTTTTTGACGTTTTTTGGGATCTCTGTTGGGTTCTGTTGGGTTCTCGTTGGTCATCGTGTTGGAAAAGGGTAAATTGTGGGTTTTGGAGAACATCAGGTAGGTTTAGGGTGTCTTTGGGGTGGATCTATGGTTTTGGGGGATTTTCTTCCAGTTTTGGGGGTGATGCCGTTCTTGTTTGGGGTGTTTTTTGACGTTTTTTGGGGTCTCCGTTGGGTTTTGTTGGGTTCTCGTTGGTTATCATGGTGGAAAAGGGTAAATTGTGGGTTTTGGAGAACATCAGGTAGGTTTAGGGTGTCTTTGGGGTGGATCTATGGTTTTGGGGGTTTTCTTCCAGTTTTGGGGGTAATGCCGTTCTTGTTTGGGGTATTTTTGACGTTTTTTGGGGTCTCTGTTTGGTTTTGTTGGGTTCTCGTTGGTCATCGTGTTGTAAAAGTGTAAATTGTGGGTTTTGGAGAACTTCAGGTAGGTTTAGGGTGTCTTTGGGGTGGATCTATGGTTTTGGGGGATTTTCTTCCAGTTTTGGGGGTGATGCCGTTCTTGTTTGGGGTGTTTTTGACGTTTTTTGGGATCTCTGTTGGGTTCTGTTGGGTTCTCGTTGGTCATCGTGTTGGAAAAGGGTAAATTGTGGGTTTTGGAGAACATCAGGTAGGTTTAGGGTGTCTTTGGGGTGGATCTATGGTTTTGGGGGATTTTCTTCCAGTTTTGGTGGTGATGCCGTTCTTGTTTGGGGTGTTTTTGACGTTTTTTGGGATCTCTGTTGGGTTCTGTTGGGTTCTCGTTGGTCATCGTGTTGGAAAAGAGTAAATTGTGGTTTTTGGAGAACATCAGGTAGGTTTAGGGTGTCTTTGGGGTCGATCTATGGTTTTGGGGGATTTTCTTCCAGTTTTGGGTGTGATGCCATTCTTGTTTGGGGTATTTTTTAAGGTTTTTGTGGTCTCAGTTTGGTTTTGTTGGGTTCTCGTTGGTCATCGTGTTGTAAAAGTGTAAATTGTGGGTTTTGGAGAACTTCAGGTAGGTTTAGGGGGAGTTTTCGCGTGGATTCATGGTATTTGGGGTTTTCTTCTTTTTGGGGGAGTGATCCTCTCCTTTCTTCGGGTGATTTTGAAGTGTTTTGGGGTTTCCGTTGCGTTTCGTTGAATTCCTAATGTGTTTTATGGTGGTTTGGAGTGTGCTTTGGGATTAGGAGAACATCAGGTAGGTTTAGGGTGTCTTTGGGGTGGATCTATGGTATTTGGGGTTTTCTTCTATTTTTTGGCGTGGTCCTGTTCTTTTTTGGGGTGTATTTGAAGTGTTTTGGGGTCTCCGTTGAGTTTTGTTTGGTTCTCGTTGGTCATCATGGTGGAAAAGGGTAAATTGTGGTTTTTGGAGAAGATCAGGTAGGTTTAGGGTGGTTTTGGGGTGGATCTATGGTTTTGGTGTATTTTCTTCCAGTTTTGGTGGTGATGCCGTTCTTGTTTGGGGTGTTTTTGACGTGTTTTGGTGTCTCCATTAGGTTTAGTTGGTTTCTTGTTTGTCATTATGTTAAATAGGTGTGGATTGTGGTTTTTGGAGAACATCAGGTAGGTTTAGGGTGTCTTTGGGGTGGATCTATGGTTTTGGGGGATTTTCTTCCAGTTTTGGGTGTGATGCCATTCTTTTTTGGGGTATTTTTTAAGGTTTTTGTGGTCTCTGTTTGGTTTTGTTGGGTTCTCGTTGGTCATCGTGTTGTAAAAGTGTAAATTGTGGGTTTTGGAGAACTTCAGGTAGGTTTAGGGGGAGTTTTCGCGTGGATTCATGGTATTTGGGGTTTTCTTCTTTTTGGGGGAGTGATCCTCTCCTTTCTTCGGGTGATTTTGAAGTGTTTTGGGGTTTCCGTTGCGTTTCGTTGAATTCCTAATGTGTTTTATGGTGGTTTGGAGTGTGCTTTGGGATTAGGAGAACATCAGGTAGGTTTAGGGTGTCTTTGGGGTGGATCTATGGTATTTGGGGTTTTCTTCTATTTTTTGGCGTGGTCCTGTTCTTTTTTGGGGTGTATTTGAAGTGTTTTGGGGTCTCCGTTGAGTTTTGTTTGGTTCTCGTTGGTCATCATGGTGGAAAAGGGTAAATTGTGGGTTTTGGAGAACATCAGGTAGGTTTAGGGTGGTTTTGGGGTGGATCTATGGTTTTGGTGTATTTTCTTCCAGTTTTGGTGGTGATGCCGTTCTTGTTTGGGGTGTTTTTGACGTGTTTTGGGGTCTCCATTAGGTTTAGTTGGGTTCTTGTTTGTCATTATGTTAAATAGGTGTGGATTGTGGTTTTTGGAGAACATCAGGTAGGTTTAGGGTGTCTTTGGGGTGGATCTATGATTTTGGGGGATTTTCTTCCAGTTTTGGTGGTGATGCCGTTCTTGTTTGGGGTGTTTTTGACGTTTTTTGGGATCTCTGTTGGGTTCTGTTGGGTTCTCGTTGGTCATCGTGTTGGAAAAGGGTAAATTGTGGGTTTTGGAGAACATCAGGTAGGTTTAGGGTGTCTTTGGGGTGGATCTATGGTTTTGGGGGATTTTCTTCCAGTTTTGGGGGTGATGCCGTTCTTGTTTGGGGTGTTTTTTGACGTTTTTTGGGGTCTCCGTTGGGTTTTGTTGGGTTCTCGTTGGTTATCATGGTGGAAAAGGGTAAATTGTGGGTTTTGGAGAACATCAGGTAGGTTTAGGGTGTCTTTGGGGTGGATCTATGGTTTTGGGGGTTTTCTTCCAGTTTTGGGGGTAATGCCGTTCTTGTTTGGGGTATTTTTGACGTTTTTTGGGGTCTCTGTTTGGTTTTGTTGGGTTCTCGTTGGTCATCGTGTTGTAAAAGTGTAAATTGTGGGTTTTGGAGAACTTCAGGTAGGTTTAGGGGGAGTTTTCGCGTGGATTCATGGTATTTGGGGTTTTCTTCTTTTTGGGGGAGTGATCCTCTCCTTTCTTCGGGTGATTTTGAAGTGTTTTGGGGTTTCCGTTGCGTTTCGTTGAATTCCTAATGTGTTTTATGGTGGTTTGGAGTGTGCTTTGGGATTAGGAGAACATCAGGTAGGTTTAGGGTGTCTTTGGGGTGGATCTATGGTATTTGGGGTTTTCTTCTATTTTTTGGCGTGATCCTGTTCTTTTTTGGGGTGTATTTGAAGTGTTTTGGGGTCTCCGTTGGGTTTTGTTTGGTTCTCGTTGGTCATCATGGTGGAAAAGGGTAAATTGTGGTTTTTGGAGAAGATCAGGTAGGTTTAGGGTGGTTTTGGGGTGGATCTATGGTTTTGGCGGATTTTCTTCCAGTTTTGGGGGTGATGCCGTTCTTGTTTGGCGTGTTTTTGACGTCTTTTGGGGTCTCCGTTGGGTTTTGTTGGGTTCTCGTTGGTTATCATGGTGGAAAATGGTAAATTGTGGGTTGTGGAGAACATCAGGTAGGTTTAGGGTGTCTTTGGGGTGGATCTATGGTTTTGGCGTATTTTCTTCCAGTTTTGGGGGTGATGCCGATATTTTTTGGGGTGTTTTTTACGTGTTTTGGGGTCTCCATTAGGTTTTGTTGGGTTCTTGTTTGTCATTATGTTAAATAGGAGTGGATTGTGGGTTTTGGAGAACATCAGGTAGTTTTAGGGTGGTTTTGGGGTGGATCTATGGTTTTGGGGGATTTTCTTCCAGTTTTGGTGGTGATCCTTTTCTTGTTTGGGGTGTTTTTGACGTGTTTTGGTGTCTCCATTAGGTTTTGTTGGGTTCTTGTTTGTCATTATGTTAAATAGGTGTGGATTGTGGGTTTTGGAGAACATCAGGTAGTTTTAGGGTGTCTTTGCGGTGGATCTATGGTTTTGGGGGATTTTCTTCCAGTTTTGGTGGTGATGCCGTTCTTGTTTGGGGTGTTTTTGACGTGTTTTGGTGTGTCCATTAGGTTTTGTTGGGTTCTTGTTTGTCATTATGTTAAATAGGTGTGGATTGTGGTTTTTGGAGAAGATCAGGTAGGTTTAGGGTGGTTTTGGGGTGGATCTATGGTTTTGGGGGATTTTCTTCCAGTTTTGTTGGTGATGCCGTTCTTGTTTGGGGTGTTTTTGACGTTTTTTGGGGTCTCTGTTGGGTTCTGTTGGGTTCTCGTTGGTCATCGTGTTGGAAAAGGGTAAATTGTGGTTTTTGGAGAAGATCAGGTAGGTTTAGGGTGGTTTTGGGGTGGATCTATGGTTTTGGGGGATTTTCTTCCAGTTTTGGGGGTGATGCCGTTCTTGTTTGGGGTGTTTTTGACGTTTTTTGGGGTCTCTGTTGGGTTCTGTTGGGTTCTCGTTGGTCATCGTGTTGGAAAAGGGTAAATTGTGGGTTTTGGAGAACATCAGGTAGGTTTAGGGTGGTTTTGGGGTGGATCTATGGTTTTGGCGGATTTTCTTCCAGTTTTGGTGGTGATGCCATTCTTGTTTGGGGTGTTTTTGACGTGTTTTGGTGTCTCCATTAGGTTTTGTTGGGTTCTTGTTTGTCATTATGTTAAATAGGTGTGGATTGTGGGTTTTGGAGAACATCAGGTAGTTTTAGGGTGGTTTTGGGGTGGATCTATGGTTTTGGGGGATTTTCTTCCAGTTTTAGTGGTGATGTCGTTCTTGTTTGGGGTGTTTTTGACGTTTTTTGGGGTCTCTGTTGGGTTCTGTTGGGTTCTCGTTGGTCATCGTGTTGGAAAAGGGTAAATTGTGGTTTTTGGAGAACATCAGGTAGGTTTAGGGTGTCTTTGGGGTGGATCTGTGGTTTTGGGGGTTTTCTTCCAGTTTTGGGGGTGATGCCATTCTTGTTTGGGGTATTTTTTAAGGTTTTTGTGGTCTCTGTTTGGTTTTGTTGGGTTCTCGTTGGTCATCGTGTTGTAAAAGTGTAAATTGTGGGTTTTGGAGAACTTCAGGTAGGTTTAGGGGGAGTTTTCGCGTGGATTCATGGTATTTGGGGTTTTCTTCTTTTTGGGGGAGTGATCCTCTCCTTTCTTCGGGTGATTTTGAAGTGTTTTGGGGTTTCCGTTGCGTTTCGTTGAATTCCTAATGTGTTTTATGGTGGTTTGGAGTGTGCTTTGGGATTAGGAGAACATCAGGTAGGTTTAGGGTGTCTTTGGGGTGGATCTATGGTATTTGGGGTTTTCTTCTATTTTTTGGCGTGGTCCTGTTCTTTTTTGGGGTGTATTTGAAGTGTTTTGGGGTCTCCGTTGGGTTTTGTTTGGTTCTCGTTGGTCATCATGGTGGAAAAGGGTAAATTGTGGGTTTTGGAGAAGATCAGGTAGGTTTAGGGTGGTTTTGGGGTGGATCTATGGTTTTGGGGGATTTTCTTCCAGTTTTGGTGGTGATGCCGTTCTTGTTTGGGGTGTTTTTGACGTTTTTTGGGGTCTCTGTTGGGTTCTGTTGGGTTCTCGTTGGTCATCGTGTTGGAAAAGGGTAAATTGTGGGTTTTGGAGAACATCAGGTAGGTTTAGGGTGTCTTTGGGGTGGATCTATGGTTTTGGGGGATTTTCTTCCAGTTTTGGGGGTGATGCCGTTCTTGTTTGGGGTGTTTTTGACGTTTTTTGGGGTCTCTGTTGGGTTCTGTTGGGTTCTCGTTGGTCATCGTGTTGGAAAAGGGTAAATTGTGGGTTTTGGAGAACATCAGGTAGGTTTAGGGTGGTTTTGGGGTGGATCTATGGTTTTGGGGGATTTTCTTCCAGTTTTGGTGGTGATGCCGTTCTTGTTTGGGGTGTTTTTGACGTTTTTTGGGGTCTCTGTTGGGTTCTGTTGGGTTCTCGTTGGTCATCGTGTTGGAAAAGGGTAAATTGTGGGTTTTGGAGAACATCAGGTAGGTTTAGGGTGTCTTTGGGGTGGATCTATGGTTTTGGCGGATTTTCTTCCAGTTTTGGTGGTGATGCCATTCTTGTTTGGGGTTTTTTTGACGTGTTTTGGTGTCTCCATTAGGTTTTGTTGGGTTCTTGTTTGTCATTATGTTAAATAGGTGTGGATTGTGGGTTTTGGAGAACATCAGGTAGTTTTAGGGTGGTTTTGGGGTGGATCTATGGTTTTGGGGGATTTTCTTCCAGTTTTGGTGGTGATGTCGTTCTTGTTTGGGGTGTTTTTGACGTTTTTTGGGGTCTCTGTTGGGTTCTGTTGGGTTCTCGTTGGTCATCGTGTTGGAAAAGGGTAAATTGTGGTTTTTGGAGAACATCAGGTAGGTTTAGGGTGTCTTTGGGGTGGATCTGTGGTTTTGGGGGTTTTCTTCCTGTTTTGGGGGTGATGCCATTCTTGTTTGGGGTATTTTTTAAGGTTTTTGTGGTCTCTGTTTGGTTTTGTTGGGTTCTCGTTGGTCATCGTGTTGTAAAAGTGTAAATTGTGGGTTTTGGAGAACTTCAGGTAGGTTTAGGGGGAGTTTTCGCGTGGATTCATGGTATTTGGGGTTTTCTTCTTTTTGGGGGAGTGATCCTCTCCTTTCTTCGGGTGATTTTGAAGTGTTTTGGGGTTTCCGTTGCGTTTCGTTGAATTCCTAATGTGTTTTATGGTGGTTTGGAGTGTGCTTTGGGATTAGGAGAACATCAGGTAGGTTTAGGGTGTCTTTGGGGTGGATCTATGGTATTTGGGGTTTTCTTCTATTTTTTGGCGTGGTCCTGTTCTTTTTTGGGGTGTATTTGAAGTGTTTTGGGGTCTCCGTTGGGTTTTGTTTGGTTCTCGTTGGTCATCATGGTGGAAAAGGGTAAATTGTGGGTTTTGGAGAACATCAGGTAGGTTTAGGGTGGTTTTGGGGTGGATCTATGGTTTTGGGGGATTTTCTTCCAGTTTTGGTGGTGATCCTTTTCTTGTTTGGGGTGTTTTTGACGTGTTTTGGTGTGTCCATTAGGTTTTGTTGGGTTCTTGTTTGTCATTATGTTAAATAGGTGTGGATTGTGGTTTTTGGAGAAGATCAGGTAGGTTTAGGGTGGTTTTGGGGTGGATCTATGGTTTTGGGGGATTTTCTTCCAGTTTTGGTGGTGATGTCGTTCTTGTTTGGGGTGTTTTTGACGTTTTTTGGGGTCTCTGTTGGGTTCTGTTGGGTTCTCGTTGGTCATCGTGTTGGAAAAGGGTAAATTGTGGTTTTTGGAGAACATCAGGTAGGTTTAGGGTGTCTTTGGGGTGGATCTGTGGTTTTGGGGGATTTTCTTCCAGTTTTGGGGGTGATGCCATTCTTGTTTGGGGTATTTTTTAAGGTTTTTGTGGTCTCTGTTGGGTTCTGTTGGGTTCTCGTTGGTCATCGTGTTGTAAAAGTGTAAATTGTGGGTTTTGGAGAACTTCAGGTAGGTTTAGGGGGAGTTTTCGCGTGGATTCATGGTATTTGGGGTTTTCTTCTTTTTGGGGGAGTGATCCTCTCCTTTCTTCGGGTGATTTTGAAGTGTTTTGGGGTTTCCGTTGCGTTTCGTTGAATTCCTAATGTGTTTTATGGTGGTTTGGAGTGTGCTTTGGGATTAGGAGAACATCAGGTAGGTTTAGGGTGTCTTTGGGGTGGATCTATGGTATTTGGGGTTTTCTTCTATTTTTTGGCGTGGTCCTGTTCTTTTTTGGGGTGTATTTGAAGTGTTTTGGGGTCTCCGTTGGGTTTTGTTTGGTTCTCGTTGGTCATCATGGTGGAAAAGGGTAAATTGTGGGTTTTGGAGAACATCAGGTAGGTTTAGGGTGGTTTTGGGGTGGATCTATGGTTTTGGGGGATTTTCTTCCAGTTTTGGTGGTGATCCTTTTCTTGTTTGGGGTGTTTTTGACGTGTTTTGGTGTCTCCATTAGGTTTTGTTGGGTTCTTGTTTGTCATTATGTTAAATAGGTGTGGATTGTGGTTTTTGGAGAACATCAGGTAGGTTTAGGGTGTCTTTGGGGTGGATCTATGGTTTTGGGGGATTTTCTTCCAGTTTTGGTGGTGATGCCGTTCTTGTTTGGGGTGTTTTTGACGTTTTTTGGGGTCTCTGTTGGGTTCTGTTGGGTTCTCGTTGGTCATCGTGTTGGAAAAGGGTAAATTGTGGGTTTTGGAGAACATCAGGTAGGTTTAGGGTGTCTTTGGGGTGGATCTATGGTTTTGGGGGATTTTCTTCCAGTTTTGGGGGTGATGCCGTTCTTGTTTGGGGTGTTTTTGACGTTTTTTGGGGTCTCCGTTGGGTTTTGTTGGGTTCTCGTTGGTTATCATGGTGGAAAAGGGTAAATTGTGGGTTTTGGAGAACATCAGGTAGGTTTAGGGTGTCTTTGGGGTGGATCTATGGTTTTGGGGGTTTTCTTCCATTTTTGGGGGTGATGCCGTTCTTGTTTGGGGTATTTTTGACGTTTTTTGGGGTCTCTGTTTGGTTTTGTTGGGTTCTCGTTGGTCATCGTGTTGTAAAAGTGTAAATTGTGGGTTTTGGAGAACTTCAGGTAGGTTTAGGGGGAGTTTTCGCGTGGATTCATGGTATTTGGGGTTTTCTTCTTTTTGGGGGAGTGATCCTCTCCTTTCTTCGGGTGATTTTGAAGTGTTTTGGGGTTTCCGTTGCGTTTCGTTGAATTCCTAATGTGTTTTATGGTGGTTTGGAGTGTGCTTTGGGATTAGGAGAACATCAGGTAGGTTTAGGGTGTCTTTGGGGTGGATCTATGGTATTTGGGGTTTTCTTCTATTTTTTGGCGTGGTCCTGTTCTTTTTTGGGTTGTATTTGAAGTGTTTTGGGGTCTCCGTTGGGTTTTGTTTGGTTCTCGTTGGTCATCATGGTGGAAAAGGGTAAATTGTGGGTTTTGGAGAACATCAGGTAGGTTTAGGGTGGTTTTGGGGTGGATCTATGGTTTTGGGGGATTTTCTTCCAGTTTTGGTGGTGATCCTTTTCTTGTTTGGGGTGTTTTTGACGTGTTTTGGTGTCTCCATTAGGTTTTGTTGGGTTCTTGTTTGTCATTATGTTAAATAGGTGTGGATTGTGGTTTTTGGAGAACATCAGGTAGGTTTAGGGTGTCTTTGGGGTGGATCTATGGTTTTGGGGGATTTTCTTCCAGTTTTGGTGGTGATGCCGTTCTTGTTTGGGGTGTTTTTGACGTTTTTTGGGGTCTCTGTTGGGTTCTGTTGGGTTCTCGTTGGTCATCGTGTTGGAAAAGGGTAAATTGTGGGTTTTGGAGAACATCAGGTAGGTTTAGGGTGTCTTTGGGGTGGATCTATGGTTTTGGGGGATTTTCTTCCAGTTTTGGGGGTGATGCCGTTCTTGTTTGGGGTGTTTTTTGACGTTTTTTGGGGTCTCTGTTGGGTTTTGTTGGGTTCTCGTTGGTTATCATGGTGGAAAAGGGTAAATTGTGGTTTTTGGAGAACATCAGGTAGGTTTAGGGTGTCTTTGGGGTGGATCTATGGTTTTGGGGGTTTTCTTCCATTTTTGGGGGTGATGCCGTTCTTGTTTGGGGTATTTTTGACGTTTTTTGGGGTCTCTGTTTGGTTTTGTTGGGTTCTCGTTGGTCATCGTGTTGTAAAAGTGTAAATTGTGGGTTTTGGAGAACTTCAGGTAGGTTTAGGGGGAGTTTTCGCGTGGATTCATGGTATTTGGGGTTTTCTTCTTTTTGGGGGAGTGATCCTCTCCTTTCTTCGGGTGATTTTGAAGTGTTTTGGGGTTTCCGTTGCGTTTCGTTGAATTCCTAATGTGTTTTATGGTGGTTTGGAGTGTGCTTTGGGATTAGGAGAACATCAGGTAGGTTTAGGGTGTCTTTGGGGTGGATCTATGGTATTTGGGGTTTTCTTCTATTTTTTGGCGTGGTCCTGTTCTTTTTTGGGGTGTATTTGAAGTGTTTTGGGGTCTCCGTTGGGTTTTGTTTGGTTCTCGTTGGTCATCATGGTGGAAAAGGGTAAATTGTGGGTTTTGGAGAACATCAGGTAGGTTTAGGGTGGTTTTGGGGTGGATCTATGGTTTTGGCGGATTTTCTTCCAGTTTTGGGGGTGATGCCGTTCTTGTTTGGCGTGTTTTTGACGTCTTTTGGGGTCTCCGTTGGGTTTTGTTGGGTTCTCGTTGCTTATCATGGTGGAAAATGGTAAATTGTGGGTTGTGGAGAACATCAGGTAGGTTTAGGGTGTCTTTGGGGTGGATCTATGGTTTTGGCGTATTTTCTTCCAGTTTTGGGGGTGATGCCGATATTTTTTGGGGTGTTTTTTACGTGTTTTGGGGTCTCCATTAGGTTTTGTTGGGTTCTTGTTTGTCATTATGTTAAATAGGAGTGGATTGTTGGTTTTGGAGAACATCAGGTAGTTTTAGGGTGGTTTTGGGGTGGATCTATGGTTTTGGGGGATTTTCTTCCAGTTTTGGTGGTGATGCCGTTCTTGTTTGGGGTGTTTTTGACGTTTTTTGGGGTCTCTGTTGGGTTCTGTTGGGTTCTCGTTGGTCATCGTGTTGGAAAAGGGTAAATTGTGGTTTTTGGAGAAGATCAGGTAGGTTTAGGGTGTCTTTGGGGTGGATCTATGGTTTTGGGGGATTTTCTTCCAGTTTTGGGGGTGATGCCGTTCTTGTTTGGGGTGTTTTTGACGTTTTTTGGGGTCTCCGTTGGGTTTTGTTGGGTTCTCGTTGGTTATCATGGTGGAAAAGGGTAAATTGTGGGTTTTGGAGAACATCAGGTAGTTTTAGGGTGGTTTAGGGGTGGATCTATGGTTTTGGGGGATTTTCTTCCAGTTTTGGTGGTGATGCCGTTCTTGTTTGGGGTGTTTTTGACGTTTTTTGGGGTCTCTGTTGGGTTCTGTTGGGTTCTCGTTGGTCATCGTGTTGGAAAAGGGTAAATTGTGGTTTTTGGAGAAGATCAGGTAGGTTTAGGGTGGTTTTGGGGTGGATCTATGGTTTTGGGGGATTTTCTTCCAGTTTTGGTGGTGATGTCGTTCTTGTTTGGGGTGTTTTTGACGTTTTTTGGGGTCTCTGTTGGGTTCTGTTGGGTTCTCGTTGGTCATCGTGTTGGAAAAGGGTAAATTGTGGTTTTTGGAGAACATCAGGTAGGTTTAGGGTGTCTTTGGGGTGGATCTGTGGTTTTGGGGGTTTTCTTCCAGTTTTGGGGGTGATGCCATTCTTGTTTGGGGTATTTTTTAAGGTTTTTGTGGTCTCTGTTTGGTTTTGTTGGGTTCTCGTTGGTCATCGTGTTGTAAAAGTGTAAATTGTGGGTTTTGGAGAACTTCAGGTAGGTTTAGGGGGAATTTTCGCGTGGATTCATGGTATTTGGGGTTTTCTTCTTTTTGGGGGAGTGATCCTCTCCTTTCTTCGGGTGATTTTGAAGTGTTTTGGGGTTTCCGTTGCGTTTCGTTGAATTCCTAATGTGTTTTATGGTGGTTTGGAGTGTGCTTTGGGATTAGGAGAACATCAGGTAGGTTTAGGGTGTCTTTGGGGTGGATCTATGGTATTTGGGGTTTTCTTCTATTTTTTGGCGTGGTCCTGTTCTTTTTTGGGGTGTATTTGAAGTGTTTTGGGGTCTCCGTTGGGTTTTGTTTGGTTCTCGTTGGTCATCATGGTGGAAAAGGGTAAATTGTGGTTTTTGGAGAAGATCAGGTAGGTTTAGGGTGGTTTTGGGGTGGATCTATGGTTTTGGGGGATTTTCTTCCAGTTTTGGTGGTGATCCTTTTCTTGTTTGGGGTGTTTTTGACGTGTTTTGGTGTCTCCATTAGGTTTAGTTGGGTTCTTGTTTGTCATTATGTTAAATAGGTGTGGATTGTGGTTTTTGGAGAAGATCAGGTAGGTTTAGGGTGGTTTTGGGGTGGATCTATGGTTTTGGGGGATTTTCTTCCAGTTTTGGTGGTGATGTCGTTCTTGTTTGGGGTGTTTTTGACGTTTTTTGGGGTCTCTGTTGGGTTCTGTTGGGTTCTCGTTGGTCATCGTGTTGGAAAAGGGTAAATTGTGGTTTTTGGAGAACATCAGGTAGGTTTAGGGTGTCTTTGGGGTGGATCTGTGGTTTTGGGGGATTTTCTTCCAGTTTTGGGGGTGATGCCATTCTTGTTTGGGGTATTTTTTAAGGTTTTTGTGGTCTCTGTTTGGTTTTGTTGGGTTCTCGTTGGTCATCGTGTTGTAAAAGTGTAAATTGTGGGTTTTGGAGAACTTCAGGTAGGTTTAGGGGGAGTTTTCGCGTGGATTCATGGTATTTGGGGTTTTCTTCTTTTTGGGGGAGTGATCCTCTCCTTTCTTCGGGTGATTTTGAAGTGTTTTGGGGTTTCCGTTGCGTTTCGTTGAATTCCTAATGTGTTTTATGGTGGTTTGGAGTGTGCTTTGGGATTAGGAGAACATCAGGTAGGTTTAGGGTGTCTTTGGGGTGGATCTATGGTATTTGGGGTTTTCTTCTATTTTTTGGCGTGGTCCTGTTCTTTTTTGGGGTGTATTTGAAGTGTTTTGGGGTCTCCGTTGGGTTTTGTTTGGTTCTCGTTGGTCATCATGGTGGAAAAGGGTAAATTGTGGTTTTTGGAGAAGATCAGGTAGGTTTAGGGTGGTTTTGGGGTGGATCTATGGTTTTGGCGGATTTTCTTCCAGTTTTGGGGGTGATGCCGTTCTTGTTTGGCGTGTTTTTGAAGTGTTTTGGGGTCTCCGTTGGGTTTTGTTGGGTTCTCGTTGGTTATCATGGTGGAAAATGGTAAATTGTGGGTTGTGGAGAACATCAGGTAGGTTTAGGGTGTCTTTGGGGTGGATCTATGGTTTTGGCGTATTTTCTTCCAGTTTTGGGGGTGATGCCGATATTTTTTGGGGTGTTTTTTACGTGTTTTGGGGTCTCCATTAGGTTTTGTTGGGTTCTTGTTTGTCATTATGTTAAATAGGAGTGGATTGTGGGTTTTGGAGAACATCAGGTAGTTTTAGGGTGGTTTTGGGGTGGATCTATGGTTTTGGGGGATTTTCTTCCAGTTTTGGTGGTGATGCCGTTCTTGTTTGGGGTGTTTTTGACGTTTTTTGGGGTCTCTGTTGGGTTCTGTTGGGTTCTCGTTGGTCATCGTGTTGGAAAAGGGTAAATTGTGGTTTTTGGAGAACATCAGGTAGGTTTAGGGTGTCTTTGGGGTGGATCTGTGGTTTTGGGGGTTTTCTTCCAGTTTTGGGGGTGATGCCATTCTTGTTTGGGGTATTTTTTAAGGTTTTTGTGGTCTCTGTTTGGTTTTGTTGGGTTCTCGTTGGTCATCGTGTTGTAAAAGTGTAAATTGTGGGTTTTGGAGAACTTCAGGTAGGTTTAGGGGGAGTTTTCGCGTGGATTCATGGTATTTGGGGTTTTCTTCTTTTTGGGGGAGTGATCCTCTCCTTTCTTCGGGTGATTTTGAAGTGTTTTGGGGTTTCCGTTGCGTTTCGTTGAATTCCTAATGTGTTTTATGGTGGTTTGGAGTGTGCTTTGGGATTAGGAGAACATCAGGTAGGTTTAGGGTGTCTTTGGGGTGGATCTATGGTATTTGGGGTTTTCTTCTATTTTTTGGCGTGGTCCTGTTCTTTTTTGGGGTGTATTTGAAGTGTTTTGGGGTCTCCGTTGGGTTTTGTTTGGTTCTCGTTGGTCATCATGGTGGAAAAGGGTAAATTGTGGGTTTTGGAGAAGATCAGGTAGGTTTAGGGTGGTTTTGGGGTGGATCTATGGTTTTGGTGTATTTTCTTCCAGTTTTGGGGGTGATGCCGTTCTTGTTTGGCGTGTTTTTGACGTCTTTTGGGGTCTCCGTTGGGTTTTGTTGGGTTCTCGTTGGTTATCATGGTGGAAAATGGTAAATTGTGGGTTGTGGAGAACATCAGGTAGGTTTAGGGTGTCTTTGGGGTGGATCTATGGTTTTGGCGTATTTTCTTCCAGTTTTGGGGGTGATGCCGATATTTTTTGGTGTGTTTTTTACGTGTTTTGGGGTCTCCATTAGGTTTTGTTGGGTTCTTGTTTGTCATTATGTTAAATAGGAGTGGATTGTTGGTTTTGGAGAACATCAGGTAGTTTTAGGGTGGTTTTGGGGTGGATCTATGGTTTTGGGGGATTTTCTTCCAGTTTTGGTGGTGATGCCGTTCTTGTTTGGGGTGTTTTTGACGTTTTTTGGGGTCTCTGTTGGGTTCTGTTGGGTTCTCGTTGGTCATCGTGTTGGAAAAGGGTAAATTGTGGTTTTTGGAGAACATCAGGTAGGTTTAGGGTGTCTTTGGGGTGGATCTATGGTTTTGGGGGATTTTCTTCCAGTTTTGGGGGTGATGCCGTTCTTGTTTGGGGTGTTTTTGACGTTTTTTGGGGTCTCCGTTGGGTTTTGTTGGGTTCTCGTTGGTTATCATGGTGGAAAAGGGTAAATTGTGGGTTTTGGAGAACATCAGGTAGGTTTAGGGTGGTTTTGGGGTGGATCTATGGTTTTGGGGGATTTTCTTCCAGTTTTGGTGGTGATGCCGTTCTTGTTTGGGGTGTTTTTGACGTTTTTTGGGGTCTCTGTTGGGTTCTGTTGGGTTCTCGTTGGTCATCGTGTTGGAAAAGGGTAAATTGTGGTTTTTGGAGAAGATCAGGTAGGTTTAGGGTGTCTTTGGGGTGGATCTATGGTTTTGGGGGATTTTCTTCCAGTTTTGGTGGTGATGTCGTTCTTGTTTGGGGTGTTTTTGACGTTTTTTGGGGTCTCTGTTGGGTTCTGTTGGGTTCTCGTTGGTCATCGTGTTGGAAAAGGGTAAATTGTGGTTTTTGGAGAACATCAGGTAGTTTTAGGGTGTCTTTGGGGTGGATCTGTGGTTTTGGGGGTTTTCTTCCAGTTTTGGGGGTGATGCCATTCTTGTTTGGGGTATTTTTTAAGGTTTTTGTGGTCTCTGTTTGGTTTTGTTGGGTTCTCGTTGGTCATCGTGTTGTAAAAGTGTAAATTGTGGGTTTTGGAGAACTTCAGGTAGGTTTAGGGGGAGTTTTCGCGTGGATTCATGGTATTTGGGGTTTTCTTCTTTTTGGGGGAGTGATCCTCTCCTTTCTTCGGGTGATTTTGAAGTGTTTTGGGGTTTCCGTTGCGTTTCGTTGAATTCCTAATGTGTTTTATGGTGGTTTGGAGTGTGCTTTGGGATTAGGAGAACATCAGGTAGGTTTAGGGTGTCTTTGGGGTGGATCTATGGTATTTGGGGTTTTCTTCTATTTTTTGGCGTGGTCCTGTTCTTTTTTGGGGTGTATTTGAAGTGTTTTGGGGTCTCCGTTGGGTTTTGTTTGGTTCTCGTTGGTCATCATGGTGGAAAAGGGTAAATTGTGGGTTTTGGAGAACATCAGGTAGGTTTAGGGTGGTTTTGGGGTGGATCTATGGTTTTGGCGGATTTTCTTCCAGTTTTGGGGGTGATGCCGTTCTTGTTTGGCGTGTTTTTGACGTCTTTTGGGGTCTCCGTTGGGTTTTGTTGGGTTCTCGTTGCTTATCATGGTGGAAAATGGTAAATTGTGGGTTGTGGAGAACATCAGGTAGGTTTAGGGTGTCTTTGGGGTGGATCTATGGTTTTGGCGTATTTTCTTCCAGTTTTGGGGGTGATGCCGATATTTTTTGGGGTGTTTTTTACGTGTTTTGGGGTCTCCATTAGGTTTTGTTGGGTTCTTGTTTGTCATTATGTTAAATAGGAGTGGATTGTTGGTTTTGGAGAACATCAGGTAGTTTTAGGGTGGTTTTGGGGTGGATCTATGGTTTTGGGGGATTTTCTTCCAGTTTTGGTGGTGATGCCGTTCTTGTTTGGGGTGTTTTTGACGTTTTTTGGGGTCTCTGTTGGGTTCTGTTGGGTTCTCGTTGGTCATCGTGTTGGAAAAGGGTAAATTGTGGTTTTTGGAGAAGATCAGGTAGGTTTAGGGTGTCTTTGGGGTGGATCTATGGTTTTGGGGGATTTTCTTCCAGTTTTGGGGGTGATGCCGTTCTTGTTTGGGGTGTTTTTGACGTTTTTTGGGGTCTCCGTTGGGTTTTGTTGGGTTCTCGTTGGTTATCATGGTGGAAAAGGGTAAATTGTGGGTTTTGGAGAACATCAGGTAGTTTTAGGGTGGTTTAGGGGTGGATCTATGGTTTTGGGGATTTTCTTCCAGTTTTGGTGGTGATGCCGTTCTTGTTTGGGGTGTTTTTGACGTTTTTTGGGGTCTCTGTTGGGTTCTGTTGGGTTCTCGTTGGTCATCGTGTTGGAAAAGGGTAAATTGTGGTTTTTGGAGAAGATCAGGTAGGTTTAGGGTGGTTTTGGGGTGGATCTATGGTTTTGGGGGATTTTCTTCCAGTTTTGGTGGTGATGTCGTTCTTGTTTGGGGTGTTTTTGACGTTTTTTGGGGTCTCTGTTGGGTTCTGTTGGGTTCTCGTTGGTCATCGTGTTGGAAAAGGGTAAATTGTGGTTTTTGGAGAACATCAGGTAGGTTTAGGGTGTCTTTGGGGTGGATCTGTGGTTTTGGGGGTTTTCTTCCAGTTTTGGGGGTGATGCCATTCTTGTTTGGGGTATTTTTTAAGGTTTTTGTGGTCTCTGTTTGGTTTTGTTGGGTTCTCGTTGGTCATCGTGTTGTAAAAGTGTAAATTGTGGGTTTTGGAGAACTTCAGGTAGGTTTAGGGGGAATTTTCGCGTGGATTCATGGTATTTGGGGTTTTCTTCTTTTTGGGGGAGTGATCCTCTCCTTTCTTCGGGTGATTTTGAAGTGTTTTGGGGTTTCCGTTGCGTTTCGTTGAATTCCTAATGTGTTTTATGGTGGTTTGGAGTGTGCTTTGGGATTAGGAGAACATCAGGTAGGTTTAGGGTGTCTTTGGGGTGGATCTATGGTATTTGGGGTTTTCTTCTATTTTTTGGCGTGGTCCTGTTCTTTTTTGGGGTGTATTTGAAGTGTTTTGGGGTCTCCGTTGGGTTTTGTTTGGTTCTCGTTGGTCATCATGGTGGAAAAGGGTAAATTGTGGTTTTTGGAGAAGATCAGGTAGGTTTAGGGTGGTTTTGGGGTGGATCTATGGTTTTGGGGGATTTTCTTCCAGTTTTGGTGGTGATCCTTTTCTTGTTTGGGGTGTTTTTGACGTGTTTTGGTGTCTCCATTAGGTTTAGTTGGGTTCTTGTTTGTCATTATGTTAAATAGGTGTGGATTGTGGTTTTTGGAGAAGATCAGGTAGGTTTAGGGTGGTTTTGGGGTGGATCTATGGTTTTGGGGGATTTTCTTCCAGTTTTGGTGGTGATGTCGTTCTTGTTTGGGGTGTTTTTGACGTTTTTTGGGGTCTCTGTTGGGTTCTGTTGGGTTCTCGTTGGTCATCGTGTTGGAAAAGGGTAAATTGTGGTTTTTGGAGAACATCAGGTAGGTTTAGGGTGTCTTTGGGGTGGATCTGTGGTTTTGGGGGATTTTCTTCCAGTTTTGGGGGTGATGCCATTCTTGTTTGGGGTATTTTTTAAGGTTTTTGTGGTCTCTGTTTGGTTTTGTTGGGTTCTCGTTGGTCATCGTGTTGTAAAAGTGTAAATTGTGGGTTTTGGAGAACTTCAGGTAGGTTTAGGGGGAGTTTTCGCGTGGATTCATGGTATTTGGGGTTTTCTTCTTTTTGGGGGAGTGATCCTCTCCTTTCTTCGGGTGATTTTGAAGTGTTTTGGGGTTTCCGTTGCGTTTCGTTGAATTCCTAATGTGTTTTATGGTGGTTTGGAGTGTGCTTTGGGATTAGGAGAACATCAGGTAGGTTTAGGGTGTCTTTGGGGTGGATCTATGGTATTTGGGGTTTTCTTCTATTTTTTGGCGTGGTCCTGTTCTTTTTTGGGGTGTATTTGAAGTGTTTTGGGGTCTCCGTTGGGTTTTGTTTGGTTCTCGTTGGTCATCATGGTGGAAAAGGGTAAATTGTGGTTTTTGGAGAAGATCAGGTAGGTTTAGGGTGGTTTTGGGGTGGATCTATGGTTTTGGCGGATTTTCTTCCAGTTTTGGGGGTGATGCCGTTCTTGTTTGGCGTGTTTTTGAAGTGTTTTGGGGTCTCCGTTGGGTTTTGTTGGGTTCTCGTTGGTTATCATGGTGGAAAATGGTAAATTGTGGGTTGTGGAGAACATCAGGTAGGTTTAGGGTGTCTTTGGGGTGGATCTATGGTTTTGGCGTATTTTCTTCCAGTTTTGGGGGTGATGCCGATATTTTTTGGGGTGTTTTTTACGTGTTTTGGGGTCTCCATTAGGTTTTGTTGGGTTCTTGTTTGTCATTATGTTAAATAGGAGTGGATTGTGGGTTTTGGAGAACATCAGGTAGTTTTAGGGTGGTTTTGGGGTGGATCTATGGTTTTGGGGGATTTTCTTCCAGTTTTGGTGGTGATGCCGTTCTTGTTTGGGGTGTTTTTGACGTTTTTTGGGGTCTCTGTTGGGTTCTGTTGGGTTCTCGTTGGTCATCGTGTTGGAAAAGGGTAAATTGTGGTTTTTGGAGAACATCAGGTAGGTTTAGGGTGTCTTTGGGGTGGATCTGTGGTTTTGGGGGTTTTCTTCCAGTTTTGGGGGTGATGCCATTCTTGTTTGGGGTATTTTTTAAGGTTTTTGTGGTCTCTGTTTGGTTTTGTTGGGTTCTCGTTGGTCATCGTGTTGTAAAAGTGTAAATTGTGGGTTTTGGAGAACTTCAGGTAGGTTTAGGGGGAGTTTTCGCGTGGATTCATGGTATTTGGGGTTTTCTTCTTTTTGGGGGAGTGATCCTCTCCTTTCTTCGGGTGATTTTGAAGTGTTTTGGGGTTTCCGTTGCGTTTCGTTGAATTCCTAATGTGTTTTATGGTGGTTTGGAGTGTGCTTTGGGATTAGGAGAACATCAGGTAGGTTTAGGGTGTCTTTGGGGTGGATCTATGGTATTTGGGGTTTTCTTCTATTTTTTGGCGTGGTCCTGTTCTTTTTTGGGGTGTATTTGAAGTGTTTTGGGGTCTCCGTTGGGTTTTGTTTGGTTCTCGTTGGTCATCATGGTGGAAAAGGGTAAATTGTGGGTTTTGGAGAAGATCAGGTAGGTTTAGGGTGGTTTTGGGGTGGATCTATGGTTTTGGTGTATTTTCTTCCAGTTTTGGGGGTGATGCCGTTCTTGTTTGGCGTGTTTTTGACGTCTTTTGGGGTCTCCGTTGGGTTTTGTTGGGTTCTCGTTGGTTATCATGGTGGAAAATGGTAAATTGTGGGTTGTGGAGAACATCAGGTAGGTTTAGGGTGTCTTTGGGGTGGATCTATGGTTTTGGCGTATTTTCTTCCAGTTTTGGGGGTGATGCCGATATTTTTTGGTGTGTTTTTTACGTGTTTTGGGGTCTCCATTAGGTTTTGTTGGGTTCTTGTTTGTCATTATGTTAAATAGGAGTGGATTGTTGGTTTTGGAGAACATCAGGTAGTTTTAGGGTGGTTTTGGGGTGGATCTATGGTTTTGGGGGATTTTCTTCCAGTTTTGGTGGTGATGCCGTTCTTGTTTGGGGTGTTTTTGACGTTTTTTGGGGTCTCTGTTGGGTTCTGTTGGGTTCTCGTTGGTCATCGTGTTGGAAAAGGGTAAATTGTGGTTTTTGGAGAACATCAGGTAGGTTTAGGGTGTCTTTGGGGTGGATCTATGGTTTTGGGGGATTTTCTTCCAGTTTTGGGGGTGATGCCGTTCTTGTTTGGGGTGTTTTTGACGTTTTTTGGGGTCTCCGTTGGGTTTTGTTGGGTTCTCGTTGGTTATCATGGTGGAAAAGGGTAAATTGTGGGTTTTGGAGAACATCAGGTAGGTTTAGGGTGGTTTTGGGGTGGATCTATGGTTTTGGGGGATTTTCTTCCAGTTTTGGTGGTGATGCCGTTCTTGTTTGGGGTGTTTTTGACGTTTTTTGGGGTCTCTGTTGGGTTCTGTTGGGTTCTCGTTGGTCATCGTGTTGGAAAAGGGTAAATTGTGGTTTTTGGAGAAGATCAGGTAGGTTTAGGGTGTCTTTGGGGTGGATCTATGGTTTTGGGGGATTTTCTTCCAGTTTTGGTGGTGATGTCGTTCTTGTTTGGGGTGTTTTTGACGTTTTTTGGGGTCTCTGTTGGGTTCTGTTGGGTTCTCGTTGGTCATCGTGTTGGAAAAGGGTAAATTGTGGTTTTTGGAGAACATCAGGTAGTTTTAGGGTGTCTTTGGGGTGGATCTGTGGTTTTGGGGGTTTTCTTCCAGTTTTGGGGGTGATGCCATTCTTGTTTGGGGTATTTTTTAAGGTTTTTGTGGTCTCTGTTTGGTTTTGTTGGGTTCTCGTTGGTCATCGTGTTGTAAAAGTGTAAATTGTGGGTTTTGGAGAACTTCAGGTAGGTTTAGGGGGAGTTTTCGCGTGGATTCATGGTATTTGGGGTTTTCTTCTTTTTGGGGGAGTGATCCTCTCCTTTCTTCGGGTGATTTTGAAGTGTTTTGGGGTTTCCGTTGCGTTTCGTTGAATTCCTAATGTGTTTTATGGTGGTTTGGAGTGTGCTTTGGGATTAGGAGAACATCAGGTAGGTTTAGGGTGTCTTTGGGGTGGATCTATGGTATTTGGGGTTTTCTTCTATTTTTTGGCGTGGTCCTGTTCTTTTTTGGGGTGTATTTGAAGTGTTTTGGGGTCTCCGTTGGGTTTTGTTTGGTTCTCGTTGGTCATCATGGTGGAAAAGGGTAAATTGTGGGTTTTGGAGAACATCAGGTAGGTTTAGGGTGGTTTTGGGGTGGATCTATGGTTTTGGGGGATTTTCTTCCAGTTTTGGTGGTGATCCTTTTCTTGTTTGGGGTGTTTTTGACGTGTTTTGGTGTCTCCATTAGGTTTAGTTGGGTTCTTGTTTGTCATTATGTTAAATAGGTGTGGATTGTGGTTTTTGGAGAAGATCAGGTAGGTTTAGGGTGGTTTTGGGGTGGATCTATGGTTTTGGGGGATTTTCTTCCAGTTTTGGTGGTGATGTCGTTCTTGTTTGGGGTGTTTTTGACGTTTTTTGGGGTCTCTGTTGGGTTCTGTTGGGTTCTCGTTGGTCATCGTTTTGGAAAAGGGTAAATTGTGGTTTTTGGAGAACATCAGGTAGGTTTAGGGTGTCTTTGGGGTGGATCTGTGGTTTTGGGGGATTTTCTTCCAGTTTTGGGGGTGATGCCATTCTTGTTTGGGGTATTTTTGACGTTTTTTGGGGTCTCTGTTTGGTTTTGTTGGGTTCTCGTTGGTCATCGTGTTGTAAAAGTGTAAATTGTGGGTTTTGGAGAACTTCAGGTAGGTTTAGGGGGAGTTTTCGCGTGGATTCATGGTATTTGGGGTTTTCTTCTTTTTGGGGGAGTGATCCTCTCCTTTCTTCGGGTGATTTTGAAGTGTTTTGGGGTTTCCGTTGCGTTTCGTTGAATTCCTAATGTGTTTTATGGTGGTTTGGAGTGTGCTTTGGGATTAGGAGAACATCAGGTAGGTTTAGGGTGTCTTTGGGGTGGATCTATGGTATTTGGGGTTTTCTTCTATTTTTTGGCGTGGTCCTGTTCTTTTTTGGGGTGTATTTGAAGTGTTTTGGGGTCTCCGTTGGGTTTTGTTTGGTTCTCGTTGGTCATCATGGTGGAAAAGGGTAAATTGTGGGTTTTGGAGAACATCAGGTAGGTTTAGGGTGGTTTTGGGGTGGATCTATGGTTTTGGGGGATTTTCTTCCAGTTTTGGTGGTGATCCTTTTCTTGTTTGGGGTGTTTTTGACGTGTTTTGGTGTCTCCATTAGGTTTTGTTGGGTTCTTGTTTGTCATTATGTTAAATAGGTGTGGATTGTGGTTTTTGGAGAACATCAGGTAGGTTTAGGGTGTCTTTGGGGTGGATCTATGGTTTTGGGGGATTTTCTTCCAGTTTTGGTGGTGATGCCGTTCTTGTTTGGGGTGTTTTTGACGTTTTTTGGGGTCTCTGTTGGGTTCTGTTGGGTTCTCGTTGGTCATCGTGTTGGAAAAGGGTAAATTGTGGGTTTTGGAGAACATCAGGTAGGTTTAGGGTGTCTTTGGGGTGGATCTATGGTTTTGGGGGATTTTCTTCCAGTTTTGGGGGTGATGCCGTTCTTGTTTGGGGTGTTTTTTGACGTTTTTTGGGGTCTCCGTTGGGTTTTGTTGGGTTCTCGTTGGTTATCATGGTGGAAAAGGGTAAATTGTGGGTTTTGGAGAACATCAGGTAGGTTTAGGGTGTCTTTGGGGTGGATCTATGGTTTTGGGGGGTTTCTTCCATTTTTGGGGGTGATGCCGTTCTTGTTTGGGGTATTTTTGACGTTTTTTGGGGTCTCTGTTTGGTTTTGTTGGGTTCTCGTTGGTCATCGTGTTGTAAAAGTGTAAATTGTGGGTTTTGGAGAACTTCAGGTAGGTTTAGGGGGAGTTTTCGCGTGGATTCATGGTATTTGGGGTTTTCTTCTTTTTGGGGGAGTGATCCTCTCCTTTCTTCGGGTGATTTTGAAGTGTTTTGGGGTTTCCGTTGCGTTTCGTTGAATTCCTAATGTGTTTTATGGTGGTTTGGAGTGTGCTTTGGGATTAGGAGAACATCAGGTAGGTTTAGGGTGTCTTTGGGGTGGATCTATGGTATTTGGGGTTTTCTTCTATTTTTTGGCGTGGTCCTGTTCTTTTTTGGGTTGTATTTGAAGTGTTTTGGGGTCTCCGTTGGGTTTTGTTTGGTTCTCGTTGGTCATCATGGTGGAAAAGGGTAAATTGTGGTTTTTGGAGAAGATCAGGTAGGTTTAGGGTGGTTTTGGGGTGGATCTATGGTTTTGGCGGATTTTCTTCCAGTTTTGGGGGTGATGCCGTTCTTGTTTGGCGTGTTTTTGACGTCTTTTGGGGTCTCCGTTGGGTTTTGTTGGGTTCTCGTTGGTTATCATGGTGGAAAATGGTAAATTGTGGGTTGTGGAGAACATCAGGTAGGTTTAGGGTGTCTTTGGGGTGGATCTATGGTTTTGGCGTATTTTCTTCCAGTTTTGGGGGTGATGCCGATATTTTTTGGGGTGTTTTTTACGTGTTTTGGGGTCTCCATTAGGTTTTGTTGGGTTCTTGTTTGTCATTATGTTAAATAGGAGTGGATTGTTGGTTTTGGAGAACATCAGGTAGTTTTAGGGTGGTTTTGGGGTGGATCTATGGTTTTGGGGGATTTTCTTCCAGTTTTGGTGGTGATGCCGTTCTTGTTTGGGGTGTTTTTGACGTTTTTTGGGGTCTCTGTTGGGTTCTGTTGGGTCCTCGTTGGTCATCGTGTTGGAAAAGGGTAAATTGTGGTTTTTGGAGAACATCAGGTAGGTTTAGGGTGTCTTTGGGGTGGATCTATGGTTTTGGGGGATTTTCTTCCAGTTTTGGGGGTGATGCCGTTCTTGTTTGGGGTGTTTTTGACGTTTTTTGGGGTCTCCGTTGGGTTTTGTTGGGTTCTCGTTGGTTATCATGGTGGAAAAGGGTAAATTGTGGGTTTTGGAGAACATCAGGTAGGTTTAGGGTGTCTTTGGGGTGGATCTATGGTTTTGGGGGATTTTCTTCCAGTTTTGGTGGTGATGCCGTTCTTGTTTGGGGTGTTTTTGACGTTTTTTGTGGTCTCTGTTTGGTTCTGTTGGGTTCTCGTTGGTCATCGTGTTGGAAAAGGGTAAATTGTGGTTTTTGGAGAAGATCAGGTAGGTTTAGGGTGGTTTTGGGGTGGATCTATGGTTTTGGGGGATTTTCTTCCAGTTTTGGTGGTGATCCTTTTCTTGTTTGGGGTGTTTTTGACGTGTTTTGGTGTCTCCATTAGGTTTTGTTGGGTTCTTGTTTGTCATTATGTTAAATAGGTGTGGATTGTGGGTTTTGGAGAACATCAGGTAGGTTTAGGGTGTCTTTGGGGTGGATCTATGGTTTTGGCGGATTTTCTTCCAGTTTTGGTGGTGATGCCATTCTTGTTTGGGGTGTTTTTGACGTGTTTTGGTGTCTCCATTAGGTTTTGTTGGGTTCTTGTTTGTCATTATGTTAAATAGGTGTGGATTGTGGGTTTTGGAGAACATCAGGTAGTTTTAGGGTGGTTTTGGGGTGGATCTATGGTTTTGGGGGATTTTCTTCCAGTTTTGGTGGTGATGTCGTTCTTGTTTGGGGTGTTTTTGACGTTTTTTGGGGTCTCTGTTGGGTTCTGTTGGGTTCTCGTTGGTCATCGTGTTGGAAAAGGGTAAATTGTGGTTTTTGGAGAACATCAGGTAGGTTTAGGGTGTCTTTGGGGTGGATCTGTGGTTTTGGGGGTTTTCTTCCAGTTTTGGGGGTGATGCCATTCTTGTTTGGGGTATTTTTTAAGGTTTTTGTGGTCTCTGTTTGGTTTTGTTGGGTTCTCGTTGGTCATCGTGTTGTAAAAGTGTAAATTGTAGGTTTTGGAGAACTTCAGGTAGGTTTAGGGGGAGTTTTCGCGTGGATTCATGGTATTTGGGGTTTTCTTCTTTTTGGGGGAGTGATCCTCTCCTTTCTTCGGGTGATTTTGAAGTGTTTTGGGGTTTCCGTTGCGTTTCGTTGAATTCCTAATGTGTTTTATGGTGGTTTGGAGTGTGCTTTGGGATTAGGAGAACATCAGGTAGGTTTAGGGTGTCTTTGGGGTGGATCTATGGTATTTGGGGTTTTCTTCTATTTTTTGGCGTGGTCCTGTTCTTTTTTGGGGTGTATTTGAAGTGTTTTGGGGTCTCCGTTGGGTTTTGTTTGGTTCTCGTTGGTCATCATGGTGGAAAAGGGTAAATTGTGGGTTTTGGAGAACATCAGGTAGGTTTAGGGTGGTTTTGGGGTGGATCTATGGTTTTGGTGTATTTTCTTCCAGTTTTGGTGGTGATCCTTTTCTTGTTTGGGGTGTTTTTGACGTGTTTTGGTGTCTCCATTAGGTTTTGTTGGGTTCTTGTTTGTCATTATGTTAAATAGGTGTGGATTGTGGTTTTTGGAGAACATCAGGTAGGTTTAGGGTGGTTTTGGGGTGGATCTATGGTTTTGGGGGATTTTCTTCCAGTTTTGGTGGTGATGCCGTTCTTGTTTGGGGTGTTTTTGACGTTTTTTGGGGTCTCTGTTGGGTTCTGTTGGGTTCTCGTTGGTCATCGTGTTGGAAAAGTGTAAATTGTGGGTTTTGGAGAACATCAGGTAGGTTTAGGGTGTCTTTGGGGTGGATCTATGGTTTTGGGGGATTTTCTTCCAGTTTTGGGGGTGATGCCGTTCTTGTTTGGGGTGTTTTTTGACGTTTTTTGGGGTCTCCGTTGGGTTTTGTTGGGTTCTCGTTGGTTATCATGGTGGAAAAGGGTAAATTGTGGGTTTTGGAGAACATCAGGTAGGTTTAGGGTGTCTTTGGGGTGGATCTATGGTTTTGGGGGTTTTCTTCCATTTTTGGGGGTGATGCCGTTCTTGTTTGGGGTATTTTTGACGTTTTTTGGGGTCTCTGTTTGGTTTTGTTGGGTTCTCGTTGGTCATCGTGTTGTAAAAGTGTAAATTGTGGGTTTTGGAGAACTTCAGGTAGGTTTAGGGGGAGTTTTCGCGTGGATTCATGGTATTTGGGGTTTTCTTCTTTTTGGGGGAGTGATCCTCTCCTTTCTTCGGGTGATTTTGAAGTGTTTTGGGGTTTCCGTTGCGTTTCGTTGAATTCCTAATGTGTTTTATGGTGGTTTGGAGTGTGCTTTGGGATTAGGAGAACATCAGGTAGGTTTAGGGTGTCTTTGGGGTGGATCTATGGTATTTGGGGTTTTCTTCTATTTTTTGGCGTGGTCCTGTTCTTTTTTGGGGTGTATTTGAAGTGTTTTGGGGTCTCCGTTGGGTTTTGTTTGGTTCTCGTTGGTCATCATGGTGGAAAAGGGTAAATTGTGGTTTTTGGAGAAGATCAGGTAGGTTTAGGGTGGTTTTGGGGTGGATCTATGGTTTTGGCGGATTTTCTTCCAGTTTTGGGGTGATGCCGTTCTTGTTTGGCGTGTTTTGACGTCTTTTGGGGTCTCCGTTGGGTTTTGTTGGGTTCTCGTTGGTTATCATGGTGGAAAATGGTAAATTGTGGGTTGTGGAGAACATCAGGTAGGTTTAGGGTGTCTTTGGGGTGGATCTATGGTTTTGGCGTATTTTCTTCCAGTTTGGGGGTGATGCCGATATTTTTTGGGGTGTTTTTTACGTGTTTTGGGGTCTCCATTAGGTTTTGTTGGGTTCTTGTTTGTCATTATGTTAAATAGGTGTGGATTGTGGTTTTTTGGAGAACATCAGGTAGGTTTAGGGTGTCTTTGGGGTGGATCTATGGTTTTGGGGGATTTTCTTCCAGTTTTGGTGGTGATGCCGTTCTTGTTTGGGGTGTTTTTGACGTTTTTTGGGTCTCTGTTGGGTTCTGTTGGGTTCTCGTTGGTCATCGTGTTGGAAAAGGGTAAATTGTGGGTTTTGGAGAACATCAGGTAGGTTTAGGGTGTCTTTGGGGTGGATCTATGGTTTTGGGGGATTTTCTTCCAGTTTTGGGGGTGATGCCGTTCTTGTTTGGGGTGTTTTTTGACGTTTTTTGGGTCTCCGTTGGGTTTTGTTGGGTTCTCGTTGGTTATCATGGTGGAAAAGGGTAAATTGTGGGTTTTGGAGAACATCAGGTAGGTTTAGGGTGTCTTTGGGGTGGATCTATGGTTTTGGGGGTTTCTTCCATTTTGGGGGTGATGCCGTTCTTGTTTGGGGTATTTTTTAAGTTTTTGGGGTCTCCTGTTTGGTTTTGTTGGGTTCTCGTTGGTCATCGTGTTGTAAAAGTGTAAATTGTGGGTTTTGGAGAACTTCAGGTAGGTTTAGGGGGAGTTTTCGCGTGGATTCATGGTATTTGGGGTTTTCTTCTTTTTGGGGAGTGATCCTCTCCTTTCTTCGGGTGATTTTGAAGTGTTTTGGGGTTTCCGTTGCGTTTCGTTGAATTCCTAATGTGTTTTATGGTGGTTTGGAGTGTGCTTTGGGATTAGGAGAACATCAGGTAGGTTTAGGGTGTCTTTGGGGTGGATCTATGGTATTTGGGGTTTTCTTCTATTTTTTGGCGTGGTCCTGTTCTTTTTTGGGGTGTATTTGAAGTGTTTTGGGGTCTCCGTTGGGTTTTGTTTGGTTCTCGTTGGTCATCATGGTGGAAAAGGGTAAAATTGTGGTTTTGGAGAAGATCAGGTAGGTTTAGGGTGGTTTTGGGGTGGATCTATGGTTTTGGCGGATTTTCTTCCAGTTTTGGGGGGTGATGCCGTTCTTGTTTGGCGTGTTTTTGACGTCTTTTGGGGTCTCCGTTGGGTTTTGTTGGGTTTCTCGTTGGTTATCATGGTGGAAAATGGTAAATTGTGGGTTGTGGAGAACATCAGGTAGGTTTAGGGTGTCTTTGGGTGGATCTATGGTTTTGGCGTATTTTCTTCCAGTTTTGGGGGTGATGCCGATATTTTTTGGGGGTGTTTTTTACGTGTTTTGGGGTCTCCATTAGGTTTTGTTGGGTTCTTGTTTGTCATTATGTTAAATAGGAGTGGATTGTTGGTTTTGGAGAACATCAGGTAGTTTTAGGGTGGTTTTGGGGTGGATCTATGGTTTTGGGGGATTTTCTTCCAGTTTTGGTGGTGATGCCGTTCTTGTTTGGGGTGTTTTTGACGTTTTTTGGGGTCTCTGTTGGGTTCTGTTGGGTCCTCGTTGGTCATCGTGTTGGAAAAGGGTAAATTGTGGTTTTTGGAGAACATCAGGTAGGTTTAGGGTGTCTTTGGGGTGGATCTATGGTTTTGGGGATTTCTTCCAGTTTTGGGGTGATGCCGTTCTTGTTTGGGGTGTTTTTGACGTTTTTTGGGGTCTCCGTTGGGTTTTGTTGGGTTCTCGTTGGTTATCATGGTGGAAAAGGGTAAATTGTGGGTTTTGGAGAACATCAGGTAGTTTAGGGTGTCTTTGGGGTGGATCTATGGTTTTGGGGGATTTTCTTCCAGTTTTGGTGGTGATGCCGTTCTTGTTTGGGGTGTTTTTGACGTTTTTTGGGGTCTCTGTTTGGTTCTGTTGGGTTCTCGTTGGTCATCGTGTTGGAAAAAGGGTAAATTGTGGTTTTTGGAGAAGATCAGGTAGGTTTAGGGTGGTTTTGGGGTGGATCTATGGTTTTGGGGGATTTCTTCCAGTTTTGGTGGTGATCCTTTTCTTGTTTGGGGTGTTTTTGACGTGTTTTTGGTGTCTCCATTAGGTTTTGTTGGGTTCTTGTTTGTCATTATGTTAAATAGGTGTGGATTGTGGGTTTTGGAGAACATCAGGTAGGTTTAGGGTGTCTTGGGGTGGATCTATGGTTTTGGCGGATTTTCTTCCAGTTTTGGTGGTGATGCCATTCTTGTTTGGGGTGTTTTTGACGTGTTTTGGTGTCTCATTAGGTTTGTTGGGTTCTTGTTTGTCATTATGTTAAATAGGTGTGGATTGTGGTTTTGGAGAACATCAGGTAGTTTTAGGGTGGTTTTGGGGTGGATCTATGGTTTTGGGGGATTTTCTTCCAGTTTTGGTGGTGATGTCGTTCTTGTTTGGGGTGTTTTTGACGTTTTTTTGGGGTCTCTGTTGGGTTCTGTTGGGTTCTCGTTGGTCATCGTGTTGGAAAAGGGTAAATTGTGGTTTTTGGAGAACATCAGGTAGGTTTAGGGTGTCTTTGGGTGGATCTGTGGTTTGGGGGTTTTCTCCAGTTTTGGGGGTGATGCCATTCTTGTTTGGGGTATTTTTTAAGGTTTTTGTGGTCTCTGTTTGGTTTTGTTGGGTTCTCGTTGGTCATCGTGTTGTAAAAGTGTAAATTGTAGGTTTTGGAGAACTTCAGGTAGGTTTAGGGGGAGTTTTCGCGTGGATTCATGGTATTGGGGTTTTCTTCTTTTTGGGGGAGTGATCCTCTCCTTTCTTCGGGTGATTTTGAAGTGTTTTGGGGTTTCCGTTGCGTTTCGTTGAATTCCTAATGTGTTTTATGGTGGTTTGGAGTGTGCTTTGGGATTAGGAGAACATTCAGGTAGGTTTAGGGTGTCTTTGGGGTGGATCTATGGTTTTGGGTTTTCTTCTATTTTTTGGCGTGGTCCTGTTCTTTTTTGGGGTGTATTTGAAGTGTTTTTGGGTCTCCGTTGGGTTTTGTTTGGTTCTCGTTGGTCATCATGGTGGAAAAGGGTAAATTGTGGGTTTTGGAGAACATCAGGTAGGTTTAGGGTGGTTTTGGGGTGGATCTATGGTTTTGGTGTATTTCTTCCAGTTTTGGTGGTGATCCTTTTCTTGTTTGGGGTGTTTTTGACGTGTTTTGGGGTCTCCATTAGGTTTTGTTGGGTTCTTGTTTGTCATTATGTTAAATAGGTGTGGATTGTGGTTTTTGGAGAACATCAGGTAGGGTTAAGGGTGTCTTTGGGGTGGATCTATGGTTTTGGGGGATTTTCTCCAGTTTTGGTGGTGATGCCGTTCTTGTTTGGGGTGTTTTTGACGTTTTTTGGGGTCTCTGTTTGGTTCTGTTGGGTTCTCGTTGGTCATCGTGTTGGAAAAGTGTAAATTGTGGGTTTTGGAGAACATCAGGTAGGTTTAGGGTGTCTTTGGGGTGGATCTATGGTTTTGGGGGATTTTCTCTTCCAGTTTTGGGGGTGATGCCGTTCTTGTTTGGGTGTTTTTTGACGTTTTTTGGGGTCTCCGTTGGGTTTTTGTTGGGTTCTCGTTGGTTATCATGGTGGAAAAGGGTAAATTGTGGGGTTTTGGAGAACATCAGGTAGGTTTAGGGTGTCTTTGGGGTGGATCTATGGTTTTGGGGGTTTTCTTCCATTTTTGGGGGTGATGCCGTTCTTGTTTGGGGTATTTTTGACGTTTTTTGGGGTCTCTGTTGGTTTTGTTGGGTTCTCGTTGGTCATCGTGTTGTAAAAGTGTAAATGTGGGGTTTTTGGAGAACTTCAGGTAGGTTTAGGGGAGTTTTCGCGTGGATTCATGGTATTTGGGGTTTTCTTCTTTTTGGGGGAGTGATCCTCTCCTTTCTTCGGGTGATTTTGAAGTGTTTTGGGGTTTCCGTTGCGTTTCGTTGAATTCCTAATGTGTTTTATGGTGGTTTGGAGGTGTGCTTTGGGATTAGGAGAACATCAGGTAGGTTTAGGGTGTCTTTGGGTGGATCTATGGTATTTGGGGTTTTCTTCTATTTTTTTGGCGTGGTCCTGTTCTTTTTTGGGGTGTATTTGAAAGTGTTTTGGGGTCTCCGTTGGGTTTTGTTTGGTTCTCGTTGGTCATCATGGTGGAAAAGGGTAAATTGTGGTTTTTGGAGAAGATCAGGTAGGTTTAGGGTGTGTTTGGGGTGGATCTATGGTTTTGGCGGATTTTCTTCCAGTTTTGGGGGTGATGCCGTTCTTGTTTGGCGTGTTTTTGACGTCTTTTGGGGTCTCCGTTGGGTTTTGTTGGGTTCTCGTTGGTTATCATGGTGGAAAATGGTAAATTGTGGGTTGTGGAGAACATCAGGTAGGTTTAGGGTGTCTTTGGGGTGGATCTATTGTTTTGGCGTATTTTCTTCCAGTTTGGGGGTGATGCCGATATTTTTTGGGGTGTTTTTTACGTGTTTTGGGGTCTCCATTAGGTTTTGTTGGGTTTCTTGTTTTGTCATTATGTTAAATAGGTGTGGATTGTGGTTTTTGGAGAACATCAGGTAGGTTTAGGGTGTCTTTGGGGTGGATCTATGGTTTTGGGGGATTTTCTTCCAGTTTTGGTGGTGATGCCGTTCTTGTTTGGGGTGTTTTGACGTTTTTGGGGTCTCTGTTGGGTTCTGTGGGTTCTCGTTGGTCATCGTGTTGGAAAAGGGTAAATTGTGGGTTTTGGAGAACATCAGGTAGGTTTAGGGTGTCTTTGGGGTGGATCTATGGTTTTGGGGGATTTTCTTCCAGTTTTGGGGTGATGCCGTTCTTGTTTGGGGTGTTTTTGACGTTTTTTGGGGTCTCCGTTGGGTTTTGTTGGGTTCTCGTTGGTTATCATGGTGGAAAAGGGTAAATTGTGGGTTTTGGAGAACATCAGGTAGGTTTAGGGTGTCTTTGGGGTGGATCTATGGTTTGGGGGGTTTCTTCCATTTTTGGGGGTGATGCCGTTCTTGTTTGGGGTATTTTAAGGTTTTTGGGGTCTCTGTTTGGTTTTGTTGGGTTCTCGTTGGTCATCGTGTTGTAAAAGTGTAAATTGTGGGGTTTTGGAGAACTTCAGGTAGGTTTAGGGGGAGTTTTCGCGTGGATTCATGGTATTTGGGGTTTCTTCTTTTTTGGGGGAGTGATCCTCTCCTTTCTTCGGGTGATTTTGAAGTGTTTTGGGGTTTCCGTTGCGTTTCGTTGAATTCCTAATGTGTTTTATGGTGGTTTGGAGTGTGCTTTGGGATTAGGAGAACATCAGGTAGGTTTAGGGTGTCTTTGGGGTGGATCTATGGTATTTGGGGTTTTCTTCTATTTTTGGCGTGGTCCTGTTCTTTTTTGGGGTGTATTTGAAGTGTTTTGGGGTCTCGTTGGGTTTTGTTTGGTTCTCGTTGGTCATCATGGTGGAAAAGGGTAAATTGTGGTTTTTGGAGAAGATCAGGTAGGTTTAGGGTGGTTTGGGGTGGATCTATGGTTTTGGCGGATTTTCTTCCAGTTTTGGGGGTGATGCCGTCTTGTTTGGCGTGTTTTGACGTCTTTTGGGGTCTCCGTTGGGTTTTGTTGGGTTCTCGTTGGTTATCATGGTGGAAAATGGTAAATTGTGGGTTGTGGAGAACATCAGGTAGGTTTAGGGTGTCTTTGGGGTGGATCTATGGTTTTGGCGTATTTTCTTCCAGTTTTGGGGTGATGCCGATATTTTTGGGGTGTTTTTTAGTGTTTTGGGTCTCCATTAGGTTTTGTTGGGTTCTTGTTTGTCATTATGTTAAATAGGAGTGGATTGTTGGTTTTGGAGAACATCAGGTAGTTTTAGGGTGGTTTTGGGGTGGATCTATGGTTTGGGGATTTTCTTCCAGTTTTGGTGGTGATGCCGTTCTTGTTTGGGGTGTTTTTGACGTTTTTTTGGGGTCTCTGTTGGGTTCTGTTGGGTTCTCGTTGGTCATCGTGTTGGAAAAGGGTAAATTGTGGTTTTTGGAGAACATCAGGTAGGTTTAGGGTGTCTTTGGGGTGGATCTATGGTTTGGGGGATTTTCTTCCAGTTTTGGGGGTGATGCCGTTCTTGTTTGGGGTGTTTTTGACGTTTTTTGGGTCTCCGTTGGGGTTTTGTTGGGTTCTTGTTTGTCATTATGTTAAATAGGAGTGGATTGTGGGGTTTTGGAGAACATCAGGTAGTTTTAGGGTGGTTTTGGGGTGGATCTATGGTTTTGGGGGATTTTCTTCCAGTTTTGGTGGTGATGTCGTTCTTGTTTGGGGTGTTTTTGACGTTTTTTGGGGTCTCTGTTGGGTTCTGTTGGGTTCTCGTTGGTCATCGTGTTGGAAAAGGGTAAATTGTGGTTTTTGGAGAACATCAGGTAGGTTTAGGGTGTCCTTTGGGGTGGATCTGTGGTTTTGGGGGTTTTCTTCCAGTTTTGGGGGTGATGCCATTCTTGTTTGGGGTATTTTTTAAGGGTTTTGTGGTCTCTGTTTGGTTTTGTTTGGGTTCTCGTTGGTCATCGTGTTGTAAAAGTGTAAATTGTGGGTTTTGGAGAACTTCAGGTAGGTTTAGGGGGAGTTTTCGCGTGGATTCATGGTATTTGGGGTTTTCTTCTTTTTGGGGGAGTGATCCTCTCCTTTCTTCGGGTGATTTTGAAGTGTTTTGGGGTTTCCGTTGCGTTTCGTTGAATCCTAATGTGTTTTATGGTGGTTTGGAGTGTGCTTTGGGATTAGGAGGAACATCAGGTAGGTTTAGGGTGTCTTTGGGGTGGATCTATGGTATTTGGGGTTTTCTTCTATTTTTGGCGTGGTCCTGTTCTTTTTTGGGGTGTATTTGAAGTGTTTTGGGGTCTCCGTTGGGTTTTGTTTGGTTCTCGTTGGTCATCATGGTGGAAAAGGGTAAATTGTGGGTTTTGGAGAACATCAGGTAGGTTTAGGGTGGTTTTGGGGTGGATCTATGGTTTTGGGGGATTTTCTTCCAGTTTTGGTGGTGATGCCGTTCTTGTTTGGGGTGTTTTTGACGTTTTTGGGGTCTCTGTTGGGTTCTGTTGGGTTCTCGTTGGTCATCGTGTTGGAAAAGGGTAAATTGTGGGTTTTGGAGAACATCAGGTAGGTTTAGGGTGTCTTTGGGGGTGGATCTATGGTTTTGGGGGATTTTCTTTCCAGTTTTGGGGGTGATGCCGTTCTTGTTGGGGTGTTTTTTGACGTTTTTTGGGGTCTCCGTTGGGTTTTGTTGGGTTCTCGTTGGTTATCATGGTGGAAAAGGGTAAATTGTGGTTTTTGGAGAACATCAGGTAGGTTTAGGGTGTCTTTGGGGTGGATCTATGGTTTTGGGGGTTTCTTCCATTTTGGGGGTGATGCCGTTCTTGTTTGGGGTATTTTTGACGTTTTTTGGGGTCTCTGTTTGGTTTTGTTGGGTTCTCGTTGGTCATCGTGTTGTAAAAGTGTAAATTGTGGGTTTTGGAGAACTTCAGGTAGGTTTAGGGGGAGTTTTCGCGTGGATTCATGGTATTTTGGGGTTTTCTTCTTTTTGGGGGAGTGATCCTCTCCTTTCTTCGGGTGATTTTGAAGTGTTTGGGGTTTCCGTTGCGTTTCGTTGAATTCCTAATGTGTTTTATGGTGGTTTGGAGTGTGCTTTGGGATTAGGAGAACATCAGGTAGGTTTAGGGTGTCTTTGGGGTGGATCTATGGTATTTGGGGTTTTCTTCTATTTTTTGGCGTGGTCCTGTTCTTTTTTGGGGTGTATTTGAAGTGTTTTGGGGTCTCCGTTTGGGTTTTGTTTGGTTCTCGTTGGTCATCATGGTGGAAAAGGGTAAATTGTGGTTTTTGGAGAAGATCAGGTAGGTTTAGGGTGGTTTTGGGGTGGATCTATGGTTTTGGCGGATTTCTTCCAGTTTGGGGGTGATGCCGTTCTTGTTTGGGGTGTTTTTGACGTCTTTTGGGGTCTCCGTTGGGTTTTGTTGGGTTCTCGTTGCTTATCATGGTGGAAAAATGGTAAATTGTGGGTTGTGGAGAAACATCAGGTAGGTTTAGGGTGTCTTTGGGGTGGATCTATGGTTTTTGGCGTATTTTCTTCCAGTTTTGGGGGTGATGCCGATATTTTTTGGTGTGTTTTTTACGTGTTTTGGGGTCTCCATTAGGTTTTGTTGGGTTCTTGTTTGTCATTATGTTAAATAGGAGTGGATTGTTGGTTTTGGAGAACATCAGGTAGTTTTAGGGTGGTTTTGGGGTGGATCTATGGTTTTGGGGGATTTTCTTCCAGTTTTGGTGGTGATGCCGTTCTTGTTTGGTGTGTTTTTGACGTTTTTTGGGGTCTCTGTTGGGTTCTGTTGGGTTCTCGTTGGTCATCGTGTTTGGAAAAGGGTAAATTGTGGTTTTTGGAGAACATCAGGTAGGTTTTAGGGTGTCTTTGGGGTGGATCTATGGTTTTGGGGGATTTTCTTCCAGTTTTGGGGGTGATGCCGTTCTTGTTGGGGTGTTTTTGACGTTTTTGGGGTCTCCGTTGGGTTTTGTTGGGTTCTCGTTGGTTATCATGGTGGAAAAGGGTAAATTGTGGGTTTTGGAGAACATCAGGTAGTTTTAGGGTGGTTTGGGTGGATCTATGGTTTTGGGGATTTTCTTCCAGTTTTTGGTGGTGATGCCGTTTCTTGTTTGGGGTGTTTTGACGTTTTTTGGGTCTCTGTTGGGTCTGTTGGTTCTCGTTGGTCATCGTGTTTGAAAAGGGTAAATTGTGGTTTTTGGAGAAGATCAGGTAGGTTTAGGGTGGTTTTGGGGTGGATCTATGGTTTTGGGGGATTTTCTTCCAGTTTTGGTGGTGATGTCGTTCTTGTTTGGGGTGTTTTTGACGTTTTTGGGGTCTCTGTTGGGTTCTGTTGGGTTCTCGTTGGTCATCGTGTTGGAAAAGGGTAAATTGTGGTTTTTGGAGAACATCAGGTAGGTTTAGGGTGTCTTTGGGGTGGATCTGTGGTTTTGGGGGTTTTCTTCCAGTTTTGGGGTGATGCCATTCTTGTTTGGGGTATTTTTTAAGGGTTTTTGTGGTCTCTGTTTGGTTTTGTTGGGTTCTCGTTGGTCATCGTGTTGTAAAAGTGTAAATTGTGGGTTTTGGAGAACTTCAGGTAGGTTTAGGGGGAATTTTCGCGTGGATTCATGGTATTTGGGGTTTTCTTCTTTTTGGGGGAGTGATCCTCTCCTTTCTTCGGGTGATTTTGAAGTGTTTTGGGGTTTCGTTGCGTTCGTTGAATTCCTAATGTGTTTTATGGTGGTTTGGAGTGTGCTTTGGGATTAGGAGAACATCAGGTAGGTTTAGGGTGTCTTTGGGTGGATCTATGGTATTTGGGGTTTTTTTCTATTTTTTGGCGTGGTCCTGTTCTTTTTTGGGGTGTATTTGAAGTGTTTTGGGGTCTCCGTTGGGTTTTGTTTGGTTCTCGTTGGTCATCATGGTGGAAAAGGGTAAATTGTGGTTTTTGGAGAAGATCAGGTAGGTTTAGGGTGTTTTGGGGTGGATCTATGGTTTTGGGGGATTTTCTTCCAGTTTTGGTGGTGATCCTTTTCTTGTTTGGGGTGTTTTTGACGTGTTTTGGTGTCTCCATTAGGTTTAGTTGGGTTCTTGTTTGTCATTATGTTAAATAGGTGTGGATTGTGGTTTTTGGAGAAGATCAGGTAGGTTTAGGGTGGTTTGGGGTGGATCTATGGTTTGGGGGATTTTCTTCCAGTTTTGGTGGTGATGTCGTTCTTGTTTGGGGTGTTTTTGACGTTTTTGGGGTCTCTGTTGGGTTCTGTTGGGTTCTCGTTGGTCATCGTGTTGGAAAAGGGTAAATTGTGGTTTTTGGAGAACATCAGGTAGGTTTAGGGTGTCTTTGGGGTGGATCTGTGGTTTTGGGGGATTTTCTTCCAGTTTTGGGGGTGATGCCATTCTTGTTTGGGGTATTTTTTAAGGTTTTTGTGGTCTCTGTTTGGTTTTGTTGGGTTCTCGTTGGTCATCGTGTTGTAAAAGTGTAAATTGTGGGTTTTGGAGAACTTCAGGTAGGTTTAGGGGGAGTTTTCGCGTGGATTCATGGTATTTGGGGTTTTCTTCTTTTTGGGGGAGTGATCCTCTCCTTTCTTCGGGTGATTTTGAAGTGTTTTGGGGTTTCCGTTGCGTTTCGTTGAATTCCTAATGTGTTTTATGGTGGTTTGGAGTGTGCTTTGGGATTAGGAGAACATCAGGTAGGTTTAGGGTGTCTTTGGGGTGGATCTATGGTATTTGGGGTTTTCTTCTATTTTTTGGCGTGGTCCTGTTCTTTTTTGGGGTGTATTTGAAGTGTTTTGGGTCTCCGTTGGGTTTTGTTTGGTTCTCGTTGGTCATCATGGTGGAAAAGGGTAAATTGTGGGTTTTGGAGAACATCAGGTAGGTTTAGGGTGGTTTTTGGGGTGGATCTATGGTTTTGGGGATTTTCTTCCAGTTTTGGTGGTGATCCTTTTCTTGTTTGGGGTGTTTTTGACGTGTTTTGGTGTCTCCATTAGGTTTTGTTGGGTTCTTGTTTGTCATTATGTTAAATAGGTGTGGATTGTGGTTTTGGAGAACATCAGGTAGGTTTAGGGTGTCTTTGGGTGGATCTATGGTTTTGGGGGATTTTCTTCCAGTTTTGGTGGTGATGCCGTTCTTGTTTGGGGTGTTTTTGACGTTTTTTGGGGTCTCTGTTGGGTTCTGTTGGGTTCTCGTTGGTCATCGTGTTGGAAAAGGGTAAATTGTTGGGTTTTGGAGAACATCAGGTAGGTTTAGGGTGTCTTTGGGGTGGATCTATGGTTTTGGGGGGATTTTCTTCCCAGTTTTGGGGGTGATGCCGTTCTTGTTTGGGTGTTTTTGACGTTTTTTGGGGTCTCCGTTGGGTTTTGTTGGGTTCTCGTTGGTTATCATGTGGAAAAGGGTAAATTGTGGGTTTTTGGAGACATCAGGTAGGTTTAGGGTGTCTTTTGGGGTGGATCTATGGTTTTGGGGGGTTTTCTTCCATTTTTGGGGGTGATGCCGTTCTTGTTTGGGGTATTTTTGACGTTTTTTTGGGGTCTCTGTTTGGTTTTGTTGGGTTCTCGTTGGTCATCGTGTTGTAAAAGTGTAAATTGTGGGTTTTGGAGAACTTCAGGTAGGTTTAGGGGGGAGTTTTTCGCGTGGATTCATGGTATTTGGGGTTTTTCTTCTTTTTGGGGGAGTGATCCTCTCCTTTCTTCGGGTGATTTTGAAGTGTTTTGGGGTTTCCGTTGCGTTTCGTTGAATTCCTAATGTGTTTTATGGTGGTTTGGAGTGTGCTTTGGGATTAGGAGAACATCAGGTAGGTTTAGGGTGTCTTTGGGGTGATCTATGGTATTTGGGGTTTTCTTCTATTTTTGGCGTGGTCCTGTTCTTTTTGGGTTGTATTTGAAGTGTTTGGGTCTCCGTTGGGTTTTGGTTTGGTTCTCGTTGGTCATCATGGTGGAAAAGGGTAAATTGTGGTTTTGGAGAAGATCAGGTAGGTTTAGGGTGGTTTTGGGGTGGATCTATGGTTTTGGCGGATTTTCTTCCAGTTTTGGGGTGATGCCGTTCTTGTTTGGCGTGTTTTTGACGTCTTTTGGGGTCTCCGTTGGGTTTTGTTGGGTTCTCGTTGGTTATCATGGTGGAAATGGTAAATTGTGGGTTGTGGAGAAACATCAGGTAGGGTTTAGGGTGTCTTTGGGGTGGATCTATGGTTTTGGCGTATTTTCTTCCAGTTTTGGGGGTGATGCCGATATTTTTTTGGGGTGTTTTTTACGTGTTTTGGGGTCTCCATTAGGTTTTGTTGGGTTTCTTGTTTGTCATTATGTTAAATAGGAGTGGATTGTTGGTTTTGGAGAACATCAGGTAGTTTTAGGGTGGTTTTGGGGTGGATCTATGGTTTTGGGGGATTTTCTTCCAGTTTTTGGTGGTGATGCCGTTCTTGTTTGGGGTGTTTTGACGTTTTTTGGGGTCTCTGTTGGGTTCTGTTGGGTCCTCGTTGGTCATCGTGGTTGGAAAAGGGTAAATTGTGGTTTTTGGAGAACATCAGGTAGGTTTAGGGTGTCCTTTGGGGTGGATCTATGGTTTTGGGGGATTTTCTTCCAGTTTTGGGGTGATGCCGTTCTTGTTTGGGGTGTTTTTGACGTTTTTTGGGGTCTCCGTTGGGTTTTTGTTGGGTTCTCGTTGGTTATCATGGTGGAAAAAGGGTAAATTGTGGGTTTTGGAGAACATCAGGTAGGTTTAGGTGTCTTTGGGGTGGATCTATGGTTTTGGGGGATTTTCTTCCAGTTTTGGTGGTGATGCCGTTCTTGTTTGGGGTTTTTGACGTTTTTTGTGGTCTCTGTTTGGTTCTGTTGGGTTCTCGTTGGTCATCGTGTTGGAAAAGGGTAAATTGTGGGTTTTTGGAGAAGATCAGGTAGGTTTAGGGTGGTTTTGGGGTGGATCTATGGTTTTGGGGATTTTCTTCCAGTTTTGGTGGTGATCCTTTTCTTGTTTGGGGTGTTTTTGACGTGTTTTGGTGTCTCCATTAGGTTTTGTTGGGTTCTTGTTTGTCATTATGTTAAATAGGTGTGGATTGTGGGTTTTGGAGAACATCAGTAGGTTTAGGGTGTCTTTGGGGTGGATCTATGGTTTGGCGGATTTTCTTCCAGTTTTGGTGGTGATGCCATTCTTGTTTGGGGTGTTTTTTGACGTGTTTTGGTGTCTCCATTAGGTTTTGTTGGGTTCTTGTTTGTCATTATGTTAAATAGGTGTGGATTGTGGGTTTTGGAGAACATCAGGTAGGTTTTAGGTGGTTTTGGGGTGGATCTATGGTTTTGGGGGATTTTCTTCCAGTTTTGGTGGTGATGTCGTTCTTGTTTGGGTGTTTTTGAACGTTTTTTGGGGTCTCTGTTGGGTTCTGTTGGGTTCTCGTTGGTCATCGTGTTGGAAAAGGGGTAAATTGTGGTTTTTGGAGAACATCAGGGTAGGTTTAGGGTGTCTTTGGGGTGGATCTGTGGTTTGGGGGTTTTCTTCCAGTTTTGGGGGTGATGCCATTCTTGTTTGGGTATTTTTTAAGGTTTTGGTGGTCTCTGTTTGGTTTTGTTGGGTTCTCGTTGGTCATCGTGTTGTAAAAGTGTAAATTGTAGGTTTTGGAGAACTTCAGGTAGGTTTAGGGGGAGTTTTCGCGTGGATTCATGGTATTTGGGGTTTTCTTCTTTTTGGGGGAGTGATCTCTCCTTTTCTTCGGGTGATTTTGAAGTGTTTTGGGGGTTTCCGTTGCGTTTCGTTGAATTCCTAATGTGTTTTTATGGTGGTTTGGAGTGTGCTTTGGGATTAGGAAGAACATCAGGTAGGTTTAGGGGTGTCTTTGGGGTGGGATCTATGGTATTTGGGGTTTTCTTCTATTTTTTGGCGTGGTCCTGTTCTTTTTTGGGGTGTATTTTGAAGTGTTTTGGGGTCTCCGTTGGGTTTTGTTTGTTTCTCGTTGGTCATCATGGTGGAAAAGGGTAAATTGTGGTTTTTGGAGAACATCAGGTAGGTTTAGGGTGGTTTTGGGGTGGATCTATGGTTTTGGTGTATTTTCTTCCAGTTTGGTGGTGATCCTTTTCTTGTTTGGGGTGTTTTTGACGTGTTTTGGTGTCTCCATTAGGTTTTGTTGGGTTCTTGTTTGTCATTATGTTAAATAGGTGTGGATTGTGGTTTTTGGAGAACATCAGGTAGGTTTAGGGTGTCTTTGGGGTGGATCTATGGTTTTGGGGGATTTCTTCCAGTTTTGGTGGTGATGCCGTTCTTGTTTGGGGTGTTTTGACGTTTTTTGGGGTCTCTGTTGGGTTTCTGTTGAGTTCTCGTTGGTCCTCGTGTTGGAAAAGTGTAAATTGTGGTTTTTGGAGAACATCAGGTAGGTTTAGGGTGTCTTTGGGGTGGATCTATGGTTTTGGGGGATTTTCTTCCAGTTTTGGGGGTGATGCCGTTCTTGTTTTGGGGTGTTTTTGACGTTTTTTTGGGGTCTCGTTGGGTTTTGTTGGGTTCTCGTTGGTTATCATGGTGGAAAAGGGTAAATTGTGGGTTTTGGAGAACATCAGGTAGGTTTAGGGTGTGTCTTTGGGGTGGATCTATGGTTTTGGGGGTTTTCTTCCATTTTTGGGGGTGATGCCGTTCTTGTTTGGGGTATTTTTGACGTTTTTTGGGGTCTCTGTTTGGTTTTGTTGGGTTCTCGTTGGTCATCGTGTTGTAAAAGTGTAAATTGTGGGTTTTGGAGAACTTCAGGTAGGTTTGGGGAGTTTTCGCGTGGATTCATGGTATTTGGGTTTTCTTCTTTTGGGGAGTGATCCTCTCCTTTCTTCGGGTGGATTTTTGAAGTGTTTTGGGGTTTCCGTTGCGTTTCGTTGAATTCCTAATGTGTTTTATGGTGGTTTGGAGTGTGCTTTGGGATTAGGAGAACATCAGGTAGGTTTAGGGTGTCTTTGGGGTGGATCTATGGTATTTGGGGTTTTCCTTCTATTTTTTGGCGTGGTCCTGTTCTTTTTTGGGGTGTATTTTGAAGTGTTTTGGGGTCTCCGTTGGGTTTTTGTTGGTTCTCGTTGGTCATCATGGTGGAAAAGGGTAAATTGTGGTTTTGGAGAAAGATCAGGTAGGTTTAGGGTGTTTTGGGGTGGATCTATGGTTTTGGCGGATTTTCTTCCAGTTTTGGGGGTGATGCCGTTCTTGTTTGGCGTGTTTTGACGTCTTTTGGGGTCTCCGTTGGGTTTTGTTGGGTTCTCGTTGGTTATCATGGTGGAAAATGGTAAATTGTGGGTTGTGGAGAACATCAGGTAGGTTTAGGGTGTCTTTGGGGTGGATCTATGGTTTTGGCGTATTTTCTTCCAGTTTTGGGGGTGATGCCGATATTTTTTGGGGTGTTTTTTACGTGTTTTGGGGTCTCCATTAGGTTTTGTTGGGTTCTTGTTTGTCATTATGTTAAATAGGTGTGGATTGTGGTTTTTGGAGAACATCAGGTAGGTTTAGGGTGTCTTTGGGTGGATCTATGGTTTTGGGGGATTTTCTTCCAGTTTTGGTGGTGATGCCGTTCTTGTTTGGGGTGTTTTTGACGTTTTTGGGGTCTCTGTTGGGTTCTGTTGGGTTCTCGTTGGTCATCGTGTTGGAAAAGGGTAAATTGTGGGTTTTGGAGAACATCAGGTAGGTTTAGGGTGTCTTTGGGTGGATCTATGGTTTTGGGGGATTTTCTTCCAGTTTTGGGGGTGATGCCGTTCTTGTTTGGGGTGTTTTTTGACGTTTTTTTGGGGTCCTCCGTTGGGTTTTGTTGGGTTCTCGTTGGTTATCATGGTGGAAAAGGGTAAATTGTGGGTTTTGGAGAACATCAGGTAGGTTTAGGGTGTCTTTGGGGTGGATCTAGGTTTTGGGGGTTTCTTCCATTTTTGGGGGTGATGCCGTTCTTGTTTGGGGTATTTTTAAGGTTTTGGGGTCTCTGTTTGGTTTTGTTGGGGTTCTCGTTGGTCATCGTGTTGTAAAAGTGTAAATTGTGGGTTTTGGAGAACTTCAGGGTAGGTTAGGGGGAGTTTTCGCGTGGATTCATGGTATTTGGGGTTTCTTCTTTTTTTGGGGGGAGTGATCCTCTCCTTTCTTCGGTGATTTTGAAGTGTTTTGGGGTTTCCGTTGCGTTTCGTTGAATTCCTAATGTGTTTTATGGTGGTTTGGAGTGTGCTTTGGGATTAGGAGAACATCAGGTAGGTTAGGGTGTCTTTGGGGTGGATCTATGGTATTTGGGGTTTTCTCTATTTTTGGCGTGGTCCTGTTCTTTTTTGGGGTGTATTTGAAGTGTTTTGGGGTCTCCGTTGGGTTTTGTTTGGTTCTCGTTGGTCATCATGGTGGAAAGGGTAAATTGTGGTTTTGGAGAAGATCAGGTAGGTTAGGGTGGTTTTGGGGTGGATCTAGGTTTTGGCGGATTTTCTTCCAGTTTTGGGGGTGATGCCGTTCTTGTTGGCGTGTTTTTGACGTCTTTTGGGGTCTCCGTTGGGTTTTTTGGGTCTCGTTGGTTATCATGGTGGAAAATGGTAAATTGTGGGTTGTGGAGAACATCAGGTAGGTTTAGGGTGTCTTTGGGGTGGATCTATGGTTTTGGCGTATTTTCTTCCAGTTTTGGGGGTGATGCCGATATTTTTTGGGGTGTTTTTTACGTGTTTTGGGGTCTCCATTAGGTTTTGTTGGGTTCTTGTTTGTCATTATGTTAAATAGGAGTGGATTGTTGGTTTTGGAGAACATCAGGTAGTTTTAGGGTGGTTTTGGGGTGGATCTATGGTTTTGGGGGATTTTCTTCCAGTTTTGGTGGTGATGCCGTTCTTGTTTGGGGTGTTTTTTGACGTTTTTTGGGGTCTCTGTTGGGTTCGTGTTGGGTTCTCGTTGGGTCAACGTGTTGGAAAGGGTAAATTGTGGTTTTTGGAGAAGATCAGGT
>NW_028181250.1:0-65000 GCF_964211825.1 Aythya ferina | reverse complement strand
AAAAACACCCCAAACAAGAACGGCATCACCCCCAAAACTGGAAGAAAATCCCCCAAAACCATAGATCCACCCCAAAACCACCCTAAACCTACCTGATGTTCTCCAAAACCCACAATCCACACCTATTTAACATAATGACAAACAAGAACCCAACAAAACCTAATGGAGACCCCAAAACACGTAAAAAACACCCCAAACAAGAAAAGGATCACCACCAAAACTGGAAGAAAATCCCCCAAAACCATAGATCCACCCCAAAACCACCCTAAAACTACCTGATCTTCTCCAAAACCCACAATCCACTCCTATTTAACATAATGACAAACAAGAACCCAACAAAACCTAATGGAGACCCCAAAACACGTAAAAAACACCCCAAAAAATATCGGCATCACCCCCAAAACTGGAAGAAAATCCGCCAAAACCATAGATCCACCCCAAAGACACCCTAAACCTACCTGATGTTCTCCAAAAACCACAATTTACCCTTTTCCAACACGATGACCAACGAGAACCCAACAGAACCAAACAGAGATCCCAAAAAACGTAAAAAACACCCCAAACAAGAACGGCATCACCACCAAAACTGGAAGAAAATCCCCCAAAACCATAGATCCACCCCAAAGACACCCTAAACCTACCTGATGTTCTCCAAAAACCACAATTTACCCTTTTCCAACACGATGACCAACGAGAACCCAACAGAACCCAACAGAGACCCCAAAAAACGTCAAAAACACCCCAAACAAGAAGGGCATCACCACCAAAACTGGAAGAAAATCCCCCAAAACCATAGATCCACCCCAAAACCACCCTAAACCTACCTGATGTTCTCCAAAACCCACAATCCACACCTATTTAACATAATGACAAACAAGAACCCAACAAAACCTAATGGAGACACCAAAACACGTCAAAAACACCCCAAACAAGAACGGCATCACCACCAAAACTGGAAGAAAATCCCCCAAAACCATAGATCCACCCCAAAGACACCCTAAACCTACCTGATGTTCTCCAAAAACCACAATTTACCCTTTTCCAACACGATGACCAACGAGAACCCAACAGAACCCAACAGAGACCCCAAAAAACGTCAAAAACACCCCAAACAAGAACGGCATCACCCCCAAAACCGGAAGAAAATCCCCCAAAACCATAGATCCACCCCAAAACCACCCTAAAACTACCTGATGTTCTCCAAAACCCACAATCCACTCCTATTTAACATAATGACAAACAAGAACCCAACAAAACCTAATGGAGACCCCAAAACACGTAAAAAACACCCCAAAAAATATCGGCATCACCCCCAAAACTGGAAGAAAATCCGCCAAAACCATAGATCCACCCCAAAACCACCCTAAACCTACCTGATCTTCTCCAAAACCCACAATTTACCCTTTTCCACCATGATAACCAACGAGAACCCAACAAAACCCAACGGAGACCCCAAAAAACGTCAAAAACACCCCAAACAAGAACGGCATCACCACCAAAACTGGAAGAAAATCCGCCAAAACCATAGATCCACCCCAAAACCACCCTAAACCTACCTGATCTTCTCCAAAAACCACAATTTACCCTTTTCCACCATGATGACCAATGAGAAACCAACAGAACCCAACAGAGACCCCAAAAAACGTCAAAAACACCCCAAACAAGAACGGCATCACCCCCAAAACTGGAAGAAAATCCCCCAAAACCATAGATCCACCCCAAAACCACCCTACACATACCTGATGTTCTCCAAAACCCACAATCCACACCTATTTAACATAATGACAAACAAGAACCCAACAAAACCTAATGGAGACACCAAAACACGTCAAAAACACCCCAAACAAGAAAAGGATCACCACCAAAACTGGAAGAAAATACACCAAAACCATAGATCCACCCCAAAACCACCCTAAACCTACCTGATCTTCTCCAAAACCCACAATTTACCCTTTTCCACCATGATGACCAACGAGAACCAAACAAAACCCAACGGAGACCCCAAAACACTTCAAATACACCCCAAAAAAGAACAGGATCACGCCAAAAAATAGAAGAAAACCCCAAATACCATAGATCCACCCCAAAGACACCCTAAACCTACCTGATGTTCTCCTAATCCCAAAGCACACTCCAAAACACCATAAAACACATTAGGAATTCAACGAAACGCAACGGAAACCCCAAAACACTTCAAAATCACCCGAAGAAAGGAGAGGATCACTCCCCCAAAAAGAAGAAAACCCCAAATACCATGAATCCACGCGAAAACTCCCCCTAAACCTACCTGAAGTTCTCCAAAACCCACAATTTACACTTTTACAACACGATGACCAACGAGAACCCAACAAAACCAAACAGAGACCACAAAAACCTTAAAAAATACCCCAAACAAGAATGGCATCACCCCCAAAACAGGAAGAAAACCCCCAAAACCATAGATCCACCCCAAAGACACCCTAAACCTACCTGATGTTCTCCAAAAACCACAATTTACCCTTTTCCAACACGATGACCAACGAGAACCCAACAGAACCCAACAGAGACCCCAAAAAACGTCAAAAACACCCCAAACAAGAACGGCATCACCCCCAAAACTGGAAGAAAATCCCCCAAAACCATAGATCCACCCCAAAACCACCCTAAACCTACTTGATCTTCTCCAAAACCCACAATCCACACCTATTTAACATAATGACAAACAAGAACCCAACAAAACCTAATGGAGACACCAAAACACGTCAAAAACACCCCAAACAAGAACGGCATCACCACCAAAACTGGAAGAAAATCCCCCAAAACCATAGATCCACCCCAAAGACACCCTAAACCTACCTGATGTTCTCCAAAAACCACAATTTACCCTTTTCCAACACGATGACCAACGAGAACCCAACAGAACCCAACAGAGACCCCAAAAAACGTCAAAAACACCCCAAACAAGAACGGCATCACCCCCAAAACCGGAAGAAAATCCCCCAAAACCATAGATCCACCCCAAAACCACCCTAAAACTACCTGATGTTCTCCAAAACCCACAATCCTCTACTATTTAACATAATGACAAACAAGAACCCAACAAAACCTAATGGAGACCCCAAAACACGTAAAAAACACCCCAAAAAATATCGGCATCACCCACAAAACTGGAAGAAAATCCGCCAAAACCATAGATCCACCCCAAAACCACCCTAAACCTACCTGATCTTCTCCAAAACCCACAATTTACCCTTTTCCACCATGATAACAAACGAGAACCCAACAAAACCCAACGGAGACCCCAAAAAACGTCAAAAACACCCCAAACAAGAACGGCATCACCCCCAAAACAGGAAGAAAATCCGCCAAAACCATAGATCCTCCCCAAAACCACCCTAAACCTACCTGATCTTCTCCAAAAACCACAATTTACCCTTTTCCACCATGATGACCAATGAGAAACCAACAGAACCCAACAGAGACCCCAAAAAACGTCAAAAACACCCCAAACAAGAACGGCATCACCCCCAAAACTGGAAGAAAATACACCAAAACCATAGATCCACCCCAAAACCACCCTAAACCTACCTGATCTTCTCCAAAACCCACAATTTACCCTTTTCCACCATGATGACCAACGAGAACCAAACAAAACCCAACGGAGACCCCAAAACACTTCAAATACACCCCAAAAAAGAACAGGATCACGCCAAAAAATAGAAGAAAACCCCAAATACCATAGATCCACCCCAAAGACACCCTAAACCTACCTGATGTTCTCCTAATCCCAAAGCACACTCCAAAACACCATAAAACACATTAGGAATTCAACGAAACGCAACGGAAACCCCAAAACACTTCAAAATCACCCGAAGAAAGGAGAGGATCACTCCCCCAAAAAGAAGAAAACCCCAAATACCATGAATCCACGCGAAAACTCCCCCTAAACCTACCTGAAGTTCTCCAAAACCCACAATTTACACTTTTACAACACGATGACCAACGAGAACCCAACAAAACCAAACAGAGACCACAAAAACCTTAAAAAATACCCCAAACAAGAATGGCATCACCCCCAAAACTGGAAGAAAATCCCCCAAAACCATAGATCCACCCCAAAGACACCCTAAACCTACCTGATGTTCTCCAAAAACCACAATTTACCCTTTTCCAACACGATGACCAACGAGAACCCAACAGAACCCAACAGACACCCCAAAAAACGTCAAAAACACCCCAAACAAGAACGGCATCACCCCCAAAACTGGAAGAAAATCCCCCAAAACCATAGATCCACCCCAAAACCACCCTAAACCTACCTGATGTTCTCCAAAACCCACAATCCACACCTATTTAACATAATGACAAACAAGAACCCAACAAAACCTAATGGAGACCCCAAAACACGTAAAAAACACCCCAAACAAGAAAAGGATCACCACCAAAACTGGAAGAAAATCCCCCAAAACCATAGATCCACCCCAAAACCACCCTAAAACTACCTGATCTTCTCCAAAACCCACAATCCACTCCTATTTAACATAATGACAAACAAGAACCCAACAAAACCTAATGGAGACCCCAAAACACGTAAAAAACACCCCAAAAAATATCGGCATCACCCCCAAAACTGGAAGAAAATCCGCCAAAACCATAGATCCACCCCAAAGACACCCTAAACCTACCTGATGTTCTCCAAAAACCACAATTTACCCTTTTCCAACACGATGACCAACGAGAACCCAACAGAACCAAACAGAGATCCCAAAAAACGTAAAAAACACCCCAAACAAGAACGGCATCACCACCAAAACTGGAAGAAAATCCCCCAAAACCATAGATCCACCCCAAAGACACCCTAAACCTACCTGATGTTCTCCAAAAACCACAATTTACACATTTCCAACACGATGACCAACGAGAACCCAACAGAACCCAACAGAGACCCCAAAAAACGTCAAAAACACCCCAAACAAGAACGGCATCACCACCAAAACTGGAAGAAAATCCCCCAAAACCATAGATCCACCCCAAAACCACCCTAAACCTACCTGATGTTCTCCAAAACCCACAATCCACACCTATTTAACATAATGACAAACAAGAACCCAACAAAACCTAATGGAGACACCAAAACACGTCAAAAACACCCCAAACAAGAACGGCATCACCACCAAAACTGGAAGAAAATCCCCCAAAACCATAGATCCACCCCAAAGACACCCTAAACCTACCTGATGTTCTCCAAAAACCACAATTTACCCTTTTCCAACACGATGACCAACGAGAACCCAACAGAACCCAACAGAGACCCCAAAAAACGTCAAAAACACCCCAAACAAGAACGGCATCACCCCCAAAACCGGAAGAAAATCCCCCAAAACCATAGATCCACCCCAAAACCACCCTAAACCTACCTGATGTTCTCCAAAACCCACAATCCACTCCTATTTAACATAATGACAAACAAGAACCCAACAAAACCTAATGGAGACCCCAAAACACGTAAAAAACACCCCAAAAAATATCGGCATCACCCCCAAAACTGGAAGAAAATCCGCCAAAACCATAGATCCACCCCAAAACCACCCTAAACCTACCTGATCTTCTCCAAAACCCACAATTTACCCTTTTCCACCATGATAACCAACGAGAACCCAACAAAACCCAACAGAGACCCCAAAAAACGTCAAAAACACCCCAAACAAGAACGGCATCACCCCCAAAACAGGAAGAAAATCCCCCAAAACCATAGATCCACCCCAAAACCACCCTAAACCTACCTGATCTTCTCCAAAAACCACAATTTACCCTTTTCCACCATGATGACCAATGAGAAACCAACAGAACCCAACAGAGACCCCAAAAAACGTCAAAAACACCCCAAACAAGAACGGCATCACCCCCAAAACTGGAAGAAAATCCCCCAAAACCATAGATCCACCCCAAAACCACCCTACACATACCTGATGTTCTCCAAAACCCACAATCCACACCTATTTAACATAATGACAAACAAGAACCCAACAAAACCTAATGGAGACACCAAAACACGTCAAAAACACCCCAAACAAGAAAAGGATCACCACCAAAACTGGAAGAAAATACACCAAAACCATAGATCCACCCCAAAACCACCCTAAACCTACCTGATCTTCTCCAAAACCCACAATTTACCCTTTTCCACCATGATGACCAACGAGAACCAAACAAAACCCAACGGAGACCCCAAAACACTTCAAATACACCCCAAAAAAGAACAGGATCACGCCAAAAAATAGAAGAAAACCCCAAATACCATAGATCCACCCCAAAGACACCCTAAACCTACCTGATGTTCTCCTAATCCCAAAGCACACTCCAAAACACCATAAAACACATTAGGAATTCAACGAAACGCAACGGAAACCCCAAAACACTTCAAAATCACCCGAAGAAAGGAGAGGATCACTCCCCCAAAAAGAAGAAAACCCCAAATACCATGAATCCACGCGAAAACTCCCCCTAAACCTACCTGAAGTTCTCCAAAACCCACAATTTACACTTTTACAACACGATGACCAACGAGAACCCAACAAAACCAAACAGAGACCACAAAAACCTTAAAAAATACCCCAAACAAGAATGGCATCACCCCCAAAACTGGAAGAAAATCCCCCAAAACCATAGATCCACCCCAAAGACACCCTAAACCTACCTGATGTTCTCCAAAAACCACAATTTACCCTTTTCCAACACGATGACCAACGAGAACCCAACAGAACCCAACAGAGACCCCAAAAAACGTCAAAAACACCCCAAACAAGAACGGCATCACCCCCAAAACTGGAAGAAAATCCCCCAAAACCATAGATCCACCCCAAAACCACCCTAAACCTACTTGATCTTCTCCAAAACCCACAATCCACACCTATTTAACATAATGACAAACAAGAACCCAACAAAACCTAATGGAGACACCAAAACACGTCAAAAACACCCCAAACAAGAACGGCATCACCACCAAAACTGGAAGAAAATCCCCCAAAACCATAGATCCACCCCAAAGACACCCTAAACCTACCTGATGTTCTCCAAAAACCACAATTTACCCTTTTCCAACACGATGACCAACGAGAACCCAACAGAACCCAACAGAGACCCCAAAAAACGTCAAAAACACCCCAAACAAGAACGGCATCACCCCCAAAACCGGAAGAAAATCCCCCAAAACCATAGATCCACCCCAAAACCACCCTAAAACTACCTGATGTTCTCCAAAACCCACAATCCTCTACTATTTAACATAATGACAAACAAGAACCCAACAAAACCTAATGGAGACCCCAAAACACGTAAAAAACACCCCAAAAAATATCGGCATCACCCACAAAACTGGAAGAAAATCCGCCAAAACCATAGATCCACCCCAAAACCACCCTAAACCTACCTGATCTTCTCCAAAACCCACAATTTACCCTTTTCCACCATGATAACAAACGAGAACCCAACAAAATCCAATGGAGACCCCAAAAAACGTCAAAAACACCCCAAACAAGAACGGCATCACCCCCAAAACAGGAAGAAAATCCGCCAAAACCATAGATCCTCCCCAAAACCACCCTAAACCTACCTGATCTTCTCCAAAAACCACAATTTACCCTTTTCCACCATGATGACCAATGAGAAACCAACAGAACCCAACAGAGACCCCAAAAAACGTCAAAAACACCCCAAACAAGAACGGCATCACCCCCAAAACTGGAAGAAAATACACCAAAACCATAGATCCACCCCAAAACCACCCTAAACCTACCTGATCTTCTCCAAAACCCACAATTTACCCTTTTCCACCATGATGACCAACGAGAACCAAACAAAACCCAACGGAGACCCCAAAACACTTCAAATACACCCCAAAAAAGAACAGGATCACGCCAAAAAATAGAAGAAAACCCCAAATACCATAGATCCACCCCAAAGACACCCTAAACCTACCTGATGTTCTCCTAATCCCAAAGCACACTCCAAACCACCATAAAACACATTAGGAATTCAACGAAACGCAACGGAAACCCCAAAACACTTCAAAATCACCCGAAGAAAGGAGAGGATCACTCCCCCAAAAAGAAGAAAACCCCAAATACCATGAATCCACGCGAAAACTCCCCCTAAACCTACCTGAAGTTCTCCAAAACCCACAATTTACACTTTTACAACACGATGACCAACGAGAACCCAACAAAACCAAACAGAGACCACAAAAACCTTAAAAAATACCCCAAACAAGAATGGCATCACCCCCAAAACTGGAAGAAAACCCCCAAAACCATAGATCCACCCCAAAGACACCCTAAACCTACCTGATCTTCTCCAAAAACCACAATTTACCCTTTTCCAACACGATGACCAACGAGAACCCAACAGAACCCAACAGAGACCCCAAAAAACGTCAAAAACACCCCAAACAAGAACGGCATCACCCCCAAAACTGGAAGAAAATCCCCCAAAACCATAGATCCACCCCAAAACCACCCTAAACCTACCTGATCTTCTCCAAAACCCACAATCCACACCTATTTAACATAATGACAAACAAGAACCCAACAAAACCTAATGGAGACACCAAAACACGTCAAAAACACCCCAAACAAGAACGGCATCACCCCCAAAACTGGAAGAAAATCCCCCAAAACCATAGATCCACCCCAAAGACACCCTAAACCTACCTGATGTTCTCCAAAAACCACAATTTACACTTTTCCAACACGATGACCAACGAGAACCCAACAGAACCCAACAGAGACCCCAAAAAACGTCAAAAACACCCCAAACAAGAACGGCATCACCACCAAAACTGGAAGAAAATCCCCCAAAACCATAGATCCACCCCAAAACCACCCTAAAACTACCTGATCTTCTCCAAAACCCACAATCCACTCCTATTTAACATAATGACAAACAAGAACCCAACAAAACCTAATGGAGACCCCAAAACACGTAAAAAACACCCCAAAAAATATCGGCATCACCCCCAAAACTGGAAGAAAATCCCCCAAAACCATAGATCCACCCCAAAACCACCCTAAACCTACCTGATCTTCTCCAAAAACCACAATTTACCCTTTTCCAACACGATGACCAACGAGAACCCAACAGAAACCAACAGAGACCCCAAAAAACGTCAAAAACACCCCAAACAAGAACGGCATCACCCCCAAAACTGGAAGAAAATCCCCCAAAACCATAGATCCACCCCAAAACCACCCTAAACCTACCTGATCTTCTCCAAAACCCACAATCCACACCTATTTAACATAATGACAAACAAGAACCCAACAAAACCTAATGGAGACACCAAAACACGTCAAAAACACCCCAAACAAGAACGGCATCACCACCAAAACTGGAAGAAAATCCCCCAAAACCATAGATCCACCCCAAAGACACCCTAAACCTACCTGATCTTCTCCAAAAACCACAATTTACACTTTTCCAACACGATGACCAACGAGAACCCAACAGAACCCAACAGAGACCCCAAAAAACGTCAAAAACACCCCAAACAAGAACGGCATCACCACCAAAACTGGAAGAAAATCCCCCAAAACCATAGATCCACCCCAAAACCACCCTAAACCTACCTGATCTTCTCCAAAACCCACAATCCACTCCTATTTAACATAATGACAAACAAGAACCCAACAAAACCTAATGGAGACCCCAAAACACGTAAAAAACACCCCAAAAAATATCGGCATCACCCCCAAAACTGGAAGAAAATCCCCCAAAATCATAGATCCACACCAAAACCACCCTAAACCTACCTGATCTTCTCCAAAAACCACAATTTACCCTTTTCCAACACGATGACCAACGAGAACCCAACAGAAACCAACAGACACCCCAAAAAACGTCAAAAACACCCCAAACAAGAACGGCATCACCCCCAAAACTGGAAGAAAATCCCCCAAAACCATAGATCCACCCCAAAACCACCCTAAACCTACCTGATCTTCTCCAAAAAACCACAATTTACCCTTTTCCAACACGATGACCAACGAGAACCCAACAGAACCCAACAGAGACCCCAAAAAAACGTCAAAAACACCCCAAACAAGAACGGCATCACCACCAAAACTGGAAGAAAATCCCCCAAAACCATAGATCCACCCCAAAACCACCATAAACCTACCTGATGTTCTCCAAAACCCACAATCCACACCTATTTAACATAATGACAAACAAGAACCCAACAAAACCTAATGGAAACACCAAAACACGTCAAAAACACCCCAAACAAGAACGGCATCACCACCAAAACTGGAAGAAAATCCCCCAAAACCATAGATCCACCCCAAAACCACCCTAAACCTACCTGATCTTCTCCAAAACCCACAATTTACCCTTTTCCACCATGATAACCAACGAGAACCCAACAAAACCCAACGGAGACCCCAAAAAACGTCAAAAACACCCCAAACAAGAACGGCATCACCCCCAAAACTGGAAGAAAATCCCCCAAAACCATAGATCCACCCCAAAGACACCCTAAACCTACCTGATCTTCTCCAAAAACCACAATTTACCCTTTTCCAACACGATGACCAACGAGAACCCAACAGAACCCAACAGAGATCCCAAAACACGTCAAAAACACCCCAAACAAGAACGGCATCACCACCAAAACTGGAAGAAAATCCCCCAAAACCATAGATCCACCCCAAAGACACCCTAAACCTACCTGATGTTCTCCAAAAACCACAATTTACCCTTTTCCAACACGATGACCAACGAGAACCCAACAGAACCCAACAGAGACCCCAAAAAACGTCAAAAACACCCCAAACAAGAACGGCATCACCACCAAAACTGGAAGAAAATCCCCCAAAACCATAGATCCACCCCAAAACCACCCTAAACCTACCTGATGTTCTCCAAAACCCACAATCCACACCTATTTAACATAATGACAAACGAGAACCCAACAGAACCCAACAGAGACCCCAAAAAACGTCAAAAACACCCCAAACAAGAACGGCATCACCCCCAAAACTGGAAGAAAATCCCCCAAAACCATAGATCCACCCCAAAACCACCATAAACCTACCTGATGTTCTCCAAAACCCACAATCCACACCTATTTAACATAATGACAAACAAGAACCCAACAAAACCTAATGGAAACACCAAAACACGTCAAAAACACCCCAAACAAGAACGGCATCACCACCAAAACTGGAAGAAAATCCCCCAAAACCATAGATCCACCCCAAAGACACCCTAAACCTACCTGATGTTCTCCAAAAACCACAATTTACCCTTTTCCAACACGATGACCAACGAGAACCCAACAGAACCCAACAGAGACCCCAAAAAACGTCAAAAACACCCCAAACAAGAACGGCATCACCCCCAAAACTGGAAGAAAATCCCCCAAAACCATAGATCCACCCCAAAACCACCCTAAAACTACCTGATCTTCTCCAAAACCCACAATCCACTCCTATTTAACATAATGACAAACAAGAACCCAACAAAACCTAATGGAGACACCAAAACACGTCAAAAACACCCCAAACAAGAAAAGGATCACCACCAAAACTGGAAGAAAATACACCAAAACAATAGATCCACCCCAAAACCACCCTAAACCTACCTGATCTTCTCCAAAACCCACAATTTACCCTTTTCCACCATGATGACCAACGAGAACCAAACAAAACCCAACGGAGACCCCAAAACACTTCAAATACACCCCAAAAAAGAACAGGATCACGCCAAAAAATAGAAGAAAACCCCAAATACCATAGATCCACCCCAAAGACACCCTAAACCTACCTCATGTTCTCCTAATCCCAAAGCACACTCCAAACCACCATAAAACACATTAGGAATTCAACGAAACGCAACGGAAACCCCAAAACACTTCAAAATCACCCGAAGAAAGGAGAGGATCACTCCCCCAAAAAGAAGAAAACCCCAAATACCATGAATCCACGCGAAAACTCCCCCTAAACCTACCTGAAGTTCTCCAAAACCCACAATTTCCACTTTTACAACACGATGACCAACGAGAACCCAACAAAACCAAACAGAGACCACAAAAACCTTAAAAAATACCCCAAACAAGAATGGCATCACCCCCAAAACTGGAAGAAAACCCCCAAAACCATAGATCCACCCCAAAGACACCCTAAACCTACCTGATCTTCTCCAAAAACCACAATTTACCCTTTTCCAACACGATGACCAACGAGAACCCAACAGAACCCAACAGAGACGCCAAAAAACGTCAAAATGACCCCAAACAAGAACGGCATCACCACCAAAACTGGAAGAAAATCCCCCAAAACCATAGATCCACCCCAAAACCACCCTAAACCTACCTGATCTTCTCCAAAACCCACAATCCACACCTATTTAACATAATGACAAACAAGAACCCAACAAAACCTAATGGAGACACCAAAACACGTCAAAAACACCCCAAACAAGAACGGCATCACCACCAAAACTGGAAGAAAATACACCAAAACCATAGATCCACCCCAAAGACACCCTAAACCTACCTGATGTTCTCCAAAAACCACAATTTACACTTTTCCAACACGATGACCAACGAGAACCCAACAGAACCCAACAGAGACCCCAAAAAACGTCAAAAACACCCCAAACAAGAACGGCATCACCACCAAAACTGGAAGAAAATCCCCCAAAACCATAGATCCACCCCAAAACCACCCTAAAACTACCTGATGTTCTCCAAAACCCACAATCCACTCCTATTTAACATAATGACAAACGAGAACCCAACAGAACCCAACAGAGACCCCAAAAAACGTCAAAAACACCCCAAACAAGAACGGCATCACCCCCAAAACTGGAAGAAAATCCCCCAAAACCATAGATCCACCCCAAAACCACCCTAAACCTACCTGATGTTCTCCAAAACCCACAATCCACACCTATTTAACATAATGACAAACAAGAACCCAACAAAACCTAATGGAAACACCAAAACACGTCAAAAACACCCCAAACAAGAACGGCATCACCCCCAAAACTGGAAGAAAATCCCCCAAAACCATAGATCCACCCCAAAGACACCCTAAACCTACCTGATGTTCTCCAAAAACCACAATTTACCCTTTTCCAACACGATGACCAACGAGAACCCAACAGAACCCAACAGAGACCCCAAAAAACGTCAAAAACACCCCAAACAAGAACGGCATCACCCCCAAAACTGGAAGAAAATCCCCCAAAACCATAGATCCACCCCAAAACCACCCTAAAACTACCTGATCTTCTCCAAAACCCACAATCCACTCCTATTTAACATAATGACAAACAAGAACCCAACAAAACCTAATGGAGACACCAAAACACGTCAAAAACACCCCAAACAAGAAAAGGATCACCACCAAAACTGGAAGAAAATACACCAAAACAATAGATCCACCCCAAAACCACCCTAAACCTACCTGATCTTCTCCAAAACCCACAATTTACCCTTTTCCACCATGATGACCAACGAGAACCAAACAAAACCCAACGGAGACCCCAAAACACTTCAAATACACCCCAAAAAAGAACAGGATCACGCCAAAAAATAGAAGAAAACCCCAAATACCATAGATCCACCCCAAAGACACCCTAAACCTACCTGATGTTCTCCTAATCCCAAAGCACACTCCAAACCACCATAAAACACATTAGGAATTCAACGAAACGCAACGGAAACCCCAAAACACTTCAAAATCACCCGAAGAAAGGAGAGGATCACTCCCCCAAAAAGAAGAAAACCCCAAATACCATGAATCCACGCGAAAACTCCCCCTAAACCTACCTGAAGTTCTCCAAAACCCACAATTTCCACTTTTACAACACGATGACCAACGAGAACCCAACAAAACCAAACAGAGACCACAAAAACCTTAAAAAATACCCCAAACAAGAATGGCATCACCCCCAAAACTGGAAGAAAACCCCCAAAACCATAGATCCACCCCAAAGACACCCTAAACCTACCTGATCTTCTCCAAAAACCACAATTTACCCTTTTCCAACACGATGACCAACGAGAACCCAACAGAACCCAACAGAGACGCCAAAAAACGTCAAAATGACCCCAAACAAGAACGGCATCACCACCAAAACTGGAAGAAAATCCCCCAAAACCATAGATCCACCCCAAAACCACCCTAAACCTACCTGATCTTCTCCAAAACCCACAATCCACACCTATTTAACATAATGACAAACAAGAACCCAACAAAACCTAATGGAGACACCAAAACACGTCAAAAACACCCCAAACAAGAACGGCATCACCACCAAAACTGGAAGAAAATACACCAAAACCATAGATCCACCCCAAAGACACCCTAAACCTACCTGATGTTCTCCAAAAACCACAATTTACACTTTTCCAACACGATGACCAACGAGAACCCAACAGAACCCAACAGAGACCCCAAAAAACGTCAAAAACACCCCAAACAAGAACGGCATCACCACCAAAACTGGAAGAAAATCCCCCAAAACCATAGATCCACCCCAAAACCACCCTAAAACTACCTGATGTTCTCCAAAACCCACAATCCACTCCTATTTAACATAATGACAAACAAGAACCCAACAAAACCTAATGGAGACCCCAAAACACGTAAAAAACACCCCAAAAAATATCGGCATCACCCCCAAAACTGGAAGAAAATACGCCAAAACCATAGATCCACCCCAAAACCACCCTAAACCTACCTGATGTTCTCCAAAAACCACAATTTACACTTTTCCACCATGATAACCAACGAGAACCCAACAAAACCCAACGGAGACCCCAAAAAACGTCAAAAACACCCCAAACAAGAACGGCATCACCCCCAAAACTGGAAGAAAATCCCCCAAAACCATAGATCCACCCCAAAGACACCCTAAACCTACCTGATCTTCTCCAAAAACCACAATTTACCCTTTTCCAACACGATGACCAACGAGAACCCAACAGAACCCAACAGAGATCCCAAAACACGTCAAAAACACCCCAAACAAGAACGGCATCACCACCAAAACTGGAAGAAAATCCCCCAAAACCATAGATCCACCCCAAAGACACCCTAAACCTACCTGATGTTCTCCAAAAACCACAATTTACACTTTTCCAACACGATGACCAACGAGAACCCAACAGAACCCAACAGAGACCCCAAAAAACGTCAAAAACACCCCAAACAAGAACGGCATCACCCCCAAAACTGGAAGAAAATCCCCCAAAACCATAGATCCACCCCAAAACCACCCTAAACCTACCTGATGTTCTCCAAAACCCACAATCCACACCTATTTAACATAATGACAAACAAGAACCCAACAAAACCTAATGGAAACACCAAAACACGTCAAAAACACCCCAAACAAGAACGGCATCACCCCCAAAACTGGAAGAAAATCCCCCAAAACCATAGATCCACCCCAAAACCACCCTAAACCTACCTGATCTTCTCCAAAAACCACAATTTACCCTTTTCCAACACGATGACCAACGAGAACCCAACAGAACCCAACAGAGACCCCAAAACACGTCAAAAACACCCCAAACAAGAACGGCATCACCCCCAAAACTGGAAGAAAATCCGCCAAAACCATAGATCCACCCCAAAACCACCCTAAACCTACCTGATGTTCTCCAAAAACCACAATTTACCCTTTTCCACCATGATAACAAACGAGAACCCAACAAAACCCAACGGAGACCCCAAAAAACGTCAAAAACACCCCAAACAAGAACGGCATCACCCCCAAAACTGGAAGAAAATCCCCCAAAACCATAGATCCACCCCAAAGACACCCTAAACCTACCTGATCTTCTCCAAAAACCACAATTTACCTTTTTCCAACACGATGACCAACGAGAACACAACAGAACCCAACAGAGATCCCAAAACACGTCAAAAACACCCCAAACAAGAACGGCATCACCCCCAAAACTGGAAGAAAATCCCCCAAAACCATAGATCCACCCCAAAACCACCCTAAACCTACCTGATGTTCTCCTAATCCCAAAGCACACTCCCAACCACCATAAAACACATTAGGAATTCAACGAAACGCAACGGAAACCCCAAAACACTTCAAAATCACCCGAAGAAAGGAGAGGATCACTCCCCCAAAAAGAAGAAAACCCCAAATACCATGAATCCACGCGAAAACTCCCCCTAAACCTACCTGAAGTTCTCCAAAACCCACAATATACACTTTTACAACACGATGACCAACGAGAACCCAACAAAACCAAACAGAGACCACAAAAACCTTAAAAAATACCCCAAACAAGAATGGCATCACCCCCAAAACTGGAAGAAAACCCCCAAAACCATAGATCCACCCCAAAGACACCCTAAACCTACCTGATCTTCTCCAAAAACCACAATTTACCCTTTTCCAACACGATGACCAACGAGAACCCAACAGAACCCAACAGAGACCCCAAAAAACGTCAAAAACACCCCAAACAAGAACGGCATCACCCCCAAAACTGGAAGAAAATCCCCCAAAACCATAGATCCACCCCAAAACCACCCTAAACCTACCTGATGTTCTCCAAAACCCACAATCCACACCTATTTAACATAATGACAAACAAGAACCCAACAAAACCTAATGGAAACACCAAAACACGTCAAAAACACCCCAAACAAGAACGGCATCACCCCCAAAACTGGAAGAAAATCCCCCAAAACCATAGATCCACCCCAAAGACACCCTAAACCTACCTGATGTTCTCCAAAAACCACAATTTACCCTTTTCCAACACGATGACCAACGAGAACCCAACAGAACCCAACAGAGACCCCAAAAAACGTCAAAAACACCCCAAACAAGAACGGCATCACCACCAAAACTGGAAGAAAATCCCCCAAAACCATAGATCCACCCCAAAACCACCCTAAACCTACCTGATGTTCTCCAAAACCCACAATCCACACCTATTTAACATAATGACAAACGAGAACCCAACAGAACCCAACAGAGACCCCAAAAAACGTCAAAAACACCCCAAACAAGAACGGCATCACCCCCAAAACTGGAAGAAAATCCCCCAAAACCATAGATCCACCCCAAAACCACCCTAAACCTACCTGATCTTCTCCAAAAACCACAATTTACCCTTTTCCAACACGATGACCAACGAGAACCCAACAGAACCCAACAGAGACCCCAAAAAAACGTCAAAAACACCCCAAACACGAACGGCATCACCCCCAAAACTGGAAGAAAATCCCCCAAAACCATAGATCCACCCCAAAACCACCATAAACCTACCTGATGTTCTCCAAAACCCACAATCCACACCTATTTAACATAATGACAAACAAGAACCCAACAAAACCTAATGGAAACACCAAAACACGTCAAAAACACCCCAAACAAGAACGGCATCACCACCAAAACTGGAAGAAAATCCCCCAAAACCATAGATCCACCCCAAAACCACCCTAAACCTACCTGATCTTCTCCAAAAACCACAATTTACCCTTTTCCAACACGATGACCAACGAGAACCCAACAGAACCCAACAGAGACCCCAAAAAACGTCAAAAACACCCCAAACAAGAAAGGCATCACCCCCAAAACTGGAAGAAAATCCCCCAAAACCATAGATCCACCCCAAAACCACCCTAAACCTACCTGATCTTGTCCAAAACCCACAATCCACACCTATTTAACATAATGACAAACAAGAACCCAACAAAACCTAATGGAGACACCAAAACACGTCAAAAACACCCCAAACAAGAACGGCATCACCACCAAAACTGGAAGAAAATCCCCCAAAACCATAGATCCACCCCAAAACCACCCTAAACCTACCTGATCTTCTCCAAAACCCACAATTTACCCTTTTCCAACACGATGACCAACGAGAACCCAACAAAACCCAACGGAGACCCCAAAAAACGGCAAAAACACCCCAAACAAGAACGGCATCACCCCCAAAACTGGAAGAAAATCCCCCAAAACCATAGATCCACCCCAAAGACACCCTAAACCTACCTGATCTTCTCCAAAAACCACAATTTACCCTTTTCCAACACGATGACCAACGAGAACCCAACAGAACCCAACAGAGATCCCAAAACACGTCAAAAACACCCCAAACAAGAACGGCATCACCACCAAAACTGGAAGAAAATCCCCCAAAACCATAGATCCACCCCAAAGACACCCTAAACCTACCTGATGTTCTCCAAAAACCACAATTTACCCTTTTCCAACACGATGACCAACGAGAACCCAACAGAACCCAACAGAGACCCCAAAAAACGTCAAAAACACCCCAAACAAGAACGGCATCACCACCAAAACTGGAAGAAAATCCCCCAAAACCATAGATCCACCCCAAAACCACCCTAAACCTACCTGATGTTCTCCAAAACCCACAATCCACACCTATTTAACATAATGACAAACGAGAACCCAACAGAACCCAACAGAGACCCCAAAAAACGTCAAAAACACCCCAAACAAGAACGGCATCACCCCCAAAACTGGAAGAAAATCCCCCAAAACCATAGATCCACCCCAAAACCACCCTAAACCTACCTGATGTTCTCCAAAACCCACAATCCACACCTATTTAACATAATGACAAACAAGAACCCAACAAAACCTAATGGAGACACCAAAACACGTCAAAAACACCCCAAACAAGAACGGCATCACCACCAAAACTGGAAGAAAATCCCCCAAAACCATAGATCCACCCCAAAACCACCCTAAACCTACCTGATGTTCTCCAAAAACCACAATTTACCCTTTTCCAACACGATGACCAACGAGAACCCAACAGAACCCAACAGAGACCCCAAAAAACGTCAAAAACACCCCAAACAAGAACGGCATCACCCCCAAAACTGGAAGAAAATCCCCCAAAACCATAGATCCACCCCAACACCACCCTAAAACTACCTGATCTTCTCCAAAACCCACAATCCACTCCTATTTAACATAATGACAAACAAGAACCCAACAAAACCTAATGGAGACACCAAAACACGTCAAAAACACCCCAAACAAGAAAAGGATCACCACGAAAACTGGAAGAAAATCCCCCAAAACAATAGATCCACCCCAAAACCACCCTAAACCTACCTGATCTTCTCCAAAACCCACAATTTACCCTTTTCCAACATGATGACCAACGAGAACCAAACAAAACCCAACGGAGACCCCAAAACACTTCAAATACACCCCAAAAAAGAACAGGATCACGCCAAAAAATAGAAGAAAACCCCAAATACCATAGATCCACCCCAAAGACACCCTAAACCTACCTCATGTTCTCCTAATCCCAAAGCACACTCCAAACCACCATAAAACACATTAGGAATTCAACGAAACGCAACGGAAACCCCAAAACACTTCAAAATCACCCGAAGAAAGGAGAGGATCACTCCCCCAAAAAGAAGAAAACCCCAAATACCATGAATCCACGCGAAAACTCCCCCTAAACCTACCTGATGTTCTCCAAAAACCACAATTTACCCTTTTCCAACACGATGACCAACGAGAACCCAACAGAACCCAACAGAGACCCCAAAAAACGTCAAAAACACCCCAAACAAGAACGGCATCACCCCCAAAACTGGAAGAAAATCCCCCAAAACCATAGATCCACCCCAAAACCACCCTAAAACTACCTGATGTTCTCCAAAACCCACAATCCACTCCTATTTAACATAATGACAAACAAGAACCCAACAAAACCTAATGGAGACCCCAAAACACGTAAAAAAAAACACAAAAAATATCGGCATCACCCCCAAAACTGGAAGAAAATACTCCAAAACCATAGATCCACCCCAAAACCACCCTAAACCTACCTGATGTTCTCCAAAAACCACAATTTACACTTTTCCACCATGATAACCAACGAGAACCCAACAAAACCCAACGGAGACCCCAAAAAACGTCAAAAACACCCCAAACAAGAACGGCATCACCCCCAAAACTGGAAGAAAATCCCCCAAAACCATAGATCCACCCCAAAACCACCCTAAACCTACCTGATCTTCTCCAAAAACCACAATTTACCCTTTTCCAACACGATGACCAACGAGAACCCAACAGAACCCAACAGAGACCCCAAAAAAACGTCAAAAACACCCCAAACAAGAACGGCATCACCACCAAAACTGGAAGAAAATCCCCCAAAACCATAGATCCACCCCAAAACCACCATAAACCTACCTGATGTTCTCCAAAACCCACAATCCACACCTATTTAACATAATGACAAACAAGAACCCAACAAAACCTAATGGAAACACCAAAACACGTCAAAAACACCCCAAACAAGAACGGCATCACCACCAAAACTGGAAGAAAATCCCCCAAAACCATAGATCCACCCCAAAACCACCCTAAACCTACCTGATCTTCTCCAAAAACCACAATTTACCCTTTTCCAACACGATGACCAACGAGAACCCAACAGAACCCAACAGAGACCCCAAAAAACGTCAAAAACACCCCAAACAAGAAAGGCATCACCCCCAAAACTGGAAGAAAATCCCCCAAAACCATAGATCCACCCCAAAACCACCCTAAACCTACCTGATCTTGTCCAAAACCCACAATCCACACCTATTTAACATAATGACAAACAAGAACCCAACAAAACCTAATGGAGACACCAAAACACGTCAAAAACACCCCAAACAAGAACGGCATCACCACCAAAACTGGAAGAAAATCCCCCAAAACCATAGATCCACCCCAAAACCACCCTAAACCTACCTGATCTTCTCCAAAAACCACAATTTACCCTTTTCCAACACGATGACCAACGAGAACCCAACAGAACCCAACAGAGACCCCAAAAAACGTCAAAAACACCCCAAACAAGAAAGGCATCACCCCCAAAACTGGAAGAAAATCCCCCAAAACCATAGATCCACCCCAAAACCACCCTAAACCTACCTGATCTTGTCCAAAACCCACAATCCACACCTATTTAACATAATGACAAACAAGAACCCAACAAAACCTAATGGAGACACCAAAACACGTCAAAAACACCCCAAACAAGAACGGCATCACCACCAAAACTGGAAGAAAATCCCCCAAAACCATAGATCCACCCCAAAACCACCCTAAACCTACCTGATCTTCTCCAAAACCCACAATTTACCCTTTTCCAACACGATGACCAACGAGAACCCAACAAAACCCAACGGAGACCCCAAAAAACGTCAAAAACACCCCAAACAAGAACGGCATCACCCCCAAAACTGGAAGAAAATCCCCCAAAACCATAGATCCACCCCAAAGACACCCTAAACCTACCTGATCTTCTCCAAAAACCACAATTTACCCTTTTCCAACACGATGACCAACGAGAACCCAACAGAACCCAACAGAGATCCCAAAACACGTCAAAAACACCCCAAACAAGAACGGCATCACCACCAAAACTGGAAGAAAATCCCCCAAAACCATAGATCCACCCCAAAGACACCCTAAACCTACCTGATGTTCTCCAAAAACCACAATTTACCCTTTTCCAACACGATGACCAACGAGAACCCAACAGAACCCAACAGAGACCCCAAAAAACGTCAAAAACACCCCAAACAAGAACGGCATCACCACCAAAACTGGAAGAAAATCCCCCAAAACCATAGATCCACCCCAAAACCACCCTAAACCTACCTGATGTTCTCCAAAACCCACAATCCACACCTATTTAACATAATGACAAACGAGAACCCAACAGAACCCAACAGAGACCACAAAAAACGTCAAAAACACCCCAAACAAGAACGGCATCACCCCCAAAACTGGAAGAAAATCCCCCAAAACCATAGATCCACCCCAAAACCACCCTAAACCTACCTGATGTTCTCCAAAACCCACAATCCACACCTATTTAACATAATGACAAACAAGAACCCAACAAAACCTAATGGAGACACCAAAACACGTCAAAAACACCCCAAACAAGAACGGCATCACCACCAAAACTGGAAGAAAATCCCCCAAAACCATAGATCCACCCCAAAACCACCCTAAACCTACCTGATGTTCTCCAAAAACCACAATTTACCCTTTTCCAACACGATGACCAACGAGAACCCAACAGAACCCAACAGAGACCCCAAAAAACGTCAAAAACACCCCAAACAAGAACGGCATCACCCCCAAAACTGGAAGAAAATCCCCCAAAACCATAGATCCACCCCAACACCACCCTAAAACTACCTGATCTTCTCCAAAACCCACAATCCACTCCTATTTAACATAATGACAAACAAGAACCCAACAAAACCTAATGGAGACACCAAAACACGTCAAAAACACCCCAAACAAGAAAAGGATCACCACGAAAACTGGAAGAAAATCCCCCAAAACAATAGATCCACCCCAAAACCACCCTAAACCTACCTGATCTTCTCCAAAACCCACAATTTACCCTTTTCCAACATGATGACCAACGAGAACCAAACAAAACCCAACGGAGACCCCAAAACACTTCAAATACACCCCAAAAAAGAACAGGATCACGCCAAAAAATAGAAGAAAACCCCAAATACCATAGATCCACCCCAAAGACACCCTAAACCTACCTCATGTTCTCCTAATCCCAAAGCACACTCCAAACCACCATAAAACACATTAGGAATTCAACGAAACGCAACGGAAACCCCAAAACACTTCAAAATCACCCGAAGAAAGGAGAGGATCACTCCCCCAAAAAGAAGAAAACCCCAAATACCATGAATCCACGCGAAAACTCCCCCTAAACCTACCTGATGTTCTCCAAAAACCACAATTTACCCTTTTCCAACACGATGACCAACGAGAACCCAACAGAACCCAACAGAGACCCCAAAAAACGTCAAAAACACCCCAAACAAGAACGGCATCACCCCCAAAACTGGAAGAAAATCCCCCAAAACCATAGATCCACCCCAAAACCACCCTAAAACTACCTGATGTTCTCCAAAACCCACAATCCACTCCTATTTAACATAATGACAAACAAGAACCCAACAAAACCTAATGGAGACCCCAAAACACGTAAAAAAAAACACAAAAAATATCGGCATCACCCCCAAAACTGGAAGAAAATACTCCAAAACCATAGATCCACCCCAAAACCACCCTAAACCTACCTGATGTTCTCCAAAAACCACAATTTACACTTTTCCACCATGATAACCAACGAGAACCCAACAAAACCCAACGGAGACCCCAAAAAACGTCAAAAACACCCCAAACAAGAACGGCATCACCCCCAAAACTGGAAGAAAATCCCCCAAAACCATAGATCCACCCCAAAACCACCCTAAACCTACCTGATCTTCTCCAAAAACCACAATTTACCCTTTTCCAACACGATGACCAACGAGAACCCAACAGAACCCAACAGAGACCCCAAAAAAACGTCAAAAACACCCCAAACAAGAACGGCATCACCACCAAAACTGGAAGAAAATCCCCCAAAACCATAGATCCACCCCAAAACCACCATAAACCTACCTGATGTTCTCCAAAACCCACAATCCACACCTATTTAACATAATGACAAACAAGAACCCAACAAAACCTAATGGAAACACCAAAACACGTCAAAAACACCCCAAACAAGAACGGCATCACCACCAAAACTGGAAGAAAATCCCCCAAAACCATAGATCCACCCCAAAACCACCCTAAACCTACCTGATCTTCTCCAAAAACCACAATTTACCCTTTTCCAACACGATGACCAACGAGAACCCAACAGAACCCAACAGAGACCCCAAAAAACGTCAAAAACACCCCAAACAAGAAAGGCATCACCCCCAAAACTGGAAGAAAATCCCCCAAAACCATAGATCCACCCCAAAACCACCCTAAACCTACCTGATCTTCTCCAAAACCCACAATCCACACCTATTTAACATAATGACAAACAAGAACCCAACAAAACCTAATGGAGACACCAAAACACGTCAAAAACACCCCAAACAAGAACGGCATCACCACCAAAACTGGAAGAAAATCCCCCAAAACCATAGATCCACCCCAAAACCACCCTAAACCTACCTGATCTTCTCCAAAAACCACAATTTACCCTTTTCCAACACGATGACCAACGAGAACCCAACAGAACCCAACAGAGACCCCAAAAAACGTCAAAAACACCCCAAAACAAGAAAGGCATCACCCCCAAAACTGGAAGAAAATCCCCCAAAACCATAGATCCACCCCAAAACCACCCTAAACCTACCTGATCTTGTCCAAAACCCACAATCCACACCTATTTAACATAATGACAAACAAGAACCCAACAAAACCTAATGGAGACACCAAAACACGTCAAAAACACCCCAAACAAGAACGGCATCACCACCAAAACTGGAAGAAAATCCCCCAAAACCATAGATCCACCCCAAAACCACCCTAAACCTACCTGATCTTCTCCAAAACCCACAATTTACCCTTTTCCAACACGATGACCAACGAGAACCCAACAAAACCCAACGGAGACCCCAAAAAACGTCAAAAACACCCCAAACAAGAACGGCATCACCCCCAAAACTGGAAGAAAATCCCCCAAAACCATAGATCCACCCCAAAGACACCCTAAAACTACCTGATCTTCTCCAAAACCCACAATCCACTCCTATTTAACATAATGACAAACAAGAACCCAACAAAACCTAATGGAGACACCAAAACACGTCAAAAACACCCCAAACAAGAAAAGGATCACCACGAAAACTGGAAGAAAATCCCCCAAAACAATAGATCCACCCCAAAACCACCCTAAACCTACCTGATCTTCTCCAAAACCCACAATTTACCCTTTTCCAACATGATGACCAACGAGAACCAAACAAAACCCAACGGAGACCCCAAAACACTTCAAATACACCCCAAAAAAGAACAGGATCACGCCAAAAAATAGAAGAAAACCCCAAATACCATAGATCCACCCCAAAGACACCCTAAACCTACCTCATGTTCTCCTAATCCCAAAGCACACTCCAAACCACCATAAAACACATTAGGAATTCAACGAAACGCAACGGAAACCCCAAAACACTTCAAAATCACCCGAAGAAAGGAGAGGATCACTCCCCCAAAAAGAAGAAAACCCCAAATACCATGAATCCACGCGAAAACTCCCCCTAAACCTACCTGAAGTTCTCCAAAACCCACAATTTCCACTTTTACAACACGATGACCAACGAGAACCCAACAAAACCAAACAGAGACCACAAAAACCTTAAAAAATACCCCAAACAAGAATGGCATCACCCCCAAAACTGGAAGAAAACCCCCAAAACCATAGATCCACCCCAAAGACACCCTAAACCTACCTGATCTTCTCCAAAAACCACAATTTACCCTTTTCCAACACGATGACCAACGAGAACCCAACAGAACCCAACAGAGACCCCAAAAAACGTCAAAAACACCCCAAACAAGAACGGCATCACCACCAAAACTGGAAGAAAATCCCCCAAAACCATAGATCCACCCCAAAACCACCCTAAAACTACCTGATGTTCTCCAAAACCCACAATCCACTCCTATTTAACATAATGACAAACAAGAACCCAACAAAACCTAATGGAGACCCCAAAACACGTAAAAAAAAACACAAAAAATATCGGCATCACCCCCAAAACTGGAAGAAAATACTCCAAAACCATAGATCCACCCCAAAACCACCCTAAACCTACCTGATGTTCTCCAAAAACCACAATTTACACTTTTCCACCATGATAACCAACGAGAACCCAACAAAACCCAACGGAGACCCCAAAAAACGTCAAAAACACCCCAAACAAGAACGGCATCACCCCCAAAACTGGAAGAAAATCCCCCAAAACCATAGATCCACCCCAAAACCACCCTAAACCTACCTGATCTTCTCCAAAAACCACAATTTACCCTTTTCCAACACGATGACCAACGAGAACCCAACAGAACCCAACAGAGACCCCAAAAAAACGTCAAAAACACCCCAAACAAGAACGGCATCACCACCAAAACTGGAAGAAAATCCCCCAAAACCATAGATCCACCCCAAAACCACCATAAACCTACCTGATGTTCTCCAAAACCCACAATCCACACCTATTTAACATAATGACAAACAAGAACCCAACAAAACCTAATGGAAACACCAAAACACGTCAAAAACACCCCAAACAAGAACGGCATCACCACCAAAACTGGAAGAAAATCCCCCAAAACCATAGATCCACCCCAAAACCACCCTAAACCTACCTGATCTTCTCCAAAAACCACAATTTACCCTTTTCCAACACGATGACCAACGAGAACCCAACAGAACCCAACAGAGACCCCAAAAAACGTCAAAAACACCCCAAACAAGAAAGGCATCACCCCCAAAACTGGAAGAAAATCCCCCAAAACCATAGATCCACCCCAAAACCACCCTAAACCTACCTGATCTTGTCCAAAACCCACAATCCACACCTATTTAACATAATGACAAACAAGAACCCAACAAAACCTAATGGAGACACCAAAACACGTCAAAAACACCCCAAACAAGAACGGCATCACCACCAAAACTGGAAGAAAATCCCCCAAAACCATAGATCCACCCCAAAACCACCCTAAACCTACCTGATCTTCTCCAAAAACCACAATTTACCCTTTTCCAACACGATGACCAACGAGAACCCAACAGAACCCAACAGAGACCCCAAAAAACGTCAAAAACACCCCAAACAAGAAAGGCATCACCCCCAAAACTGGAAGAAAATCCCCCAAAACCATAGATCCACCCCAAAACCACCCTAAACCTACCTGATCTTGTCCAAAACCCACAATCCACACCTATTTAACATAATGACAAACAAGAACCCAACAAAACCTAATGGAGACACCAAAACACGTCAAAAACACCCCAAACAAGAACGGCATCACCACCAAAACTGGAAGAAAATCCCCCAAAACCATAGATCCACCCCAAAACCACCCTAAACCTACCTGATCTTCTCCAAAACCCACAATTTACCCTTTTCCAACACGATGACCAACGAGAACGAAACAAAACCCAACGGAGACCCCAAAAAACGTCAAAAACACCCCAAACAAGAACGGCATCACCCCCAAAACTGGAAGAAAATCCCCCAAAACCATAGATCCACCCCAAAGACACCCTAAACCTACCTGATCTTCTCCAAAAACCACAATTTACCCTTTTCCAACACGATGACCAACGAGAACCCAACAGAACCCAACAGAGATCCCAAAACACGTCAAAAACACCCCAAACAAGAACGGCATCACCACCAAAACTGGAAGAAAATCCCCCAAAACCATAGATCCACCCCAAAGACACCCTAAACCTACCTGATGTTCTCCAAAAACCACAATTTACCCTTTTCCAACACGATGACCAACGAGAACCCAACAGAACCCAACAGAGACCCCAAAAAACGTCAAAAACACCCCAAACAAGAACGGCATCACCACCAAAACTGGAAGAAAATCCCCCAAAACCATAGATCCACCCCAAAACCACCCTAAAACTACCTGATCTTCTCCAAAACCCACAATCCACTCCTATTTAACATAATGACAAACAAGAACCCAACAAAACCTAATGGAGACACCAAAACACGTAAAAAACACCCCAAAAAATATCGGCATCACCCCCAAAACTGGAAGAAAATCCCCCAAAACCATAGATCCACCCCAAAACCACCCTAAACCTACCTGATCTTCTCGAAAACCCACAATTTACCCTTTTCCACCATGATGACCAACGAGAACCAAACAAAACCCAACGGAGACCCCAAAACACTTCAAATACACCCCAAAAAAGAACAGGATCACGCCAAAAAATAGAAGAAAACCCCAAATACCATAGATCCACCCCAAAGACACCCTAAACCTACCTCATGTTCTCCTAATCCCAAAGCACACTCCAAACCACCATAAAACACATTAGGAATTCAACGAAACGCAACGGAAACCCCAAAACACTTCAAAATCACCCGAAGAAAGGAGAGGATCACTCCCCCAAAAAGAAGAAAACCCCAAATACCATGAATCCACGCGAAAACTCCCCCTAAACCTACCTGAAGTTCTCCAAAACCCACAATTTCCACTTTTACAACACGATGACCAACGAGAACCCAACAAAACCAAACAGAGACCACAAAAACCTTAAAAAATACCCCAAACAAGAATGGCATCACCCCCAAAACTGGAAGAAAACCCCCAAAACCATAGATCCACCCCAAAGACACCCTAAACCTACCTGATCTTCTCCAAAAACCACAATTTACCCTTTTCCAACACGATGACCAACGAGAACCCAACAGAACCCAACAGAGACCCCAAAAAACGTCAAAATGACCCCAAACAAGAACGGCATCACCACCAAAACTGGAAGAAAATCCCCCAAAACCATAGATCCACCCCAAAACCACCCTAAACCTACTTGATCTTCTCCAAAACCCACAATCCACACCTATTTAACATAATGACAAACAAGAACCCAACAAAACCTAATGGAGACACCAAAACACGTCAAAAACACCCCAAACAAGAACGGCATCACCACCAAAACTGGAAGAAAATCCCCCAAAACCATAGATCCACCCCAAAGACACCCTAAACCTACCTGATCTTCTCCAAAAACCACAATTTACACTTTTCCAACACGATGACCAACGAGAACCCAACAGAACCCAACAGAGACCCCAAAAAACGTCAAAAACACCCCAAACAAGAACGGCATCACCACCAAAACTGGAAGAAAATCCCCCAAAACCATAGATCCACCCCAAAACCACCCTAAAACTACCTGATCTTCTCAAAAACCCACAATCCACTCCTATTTAACATAATGACAAACAAGAACCCAACAAAACCTAATGGAGACCCCAAAACACGTAAAAAACACCCCAAAAAATATCGGCATCACCCCCAAAACTGGAAGAAAATCCCCCAAAACCATAGATCCACCCCAAAACCACCCTAAACCTACCTGATCTTCTCCAAAACCCACAATTTACCCTTTTCCACCATGATAACCCACGAGAACCCAACAAAACCCAACGGAGACCCCAAAAAACGTCAAAAACACCCCAAACAAGAACGGCATCACCACCAAAACTGGAAGAAAATCCCCCAAAACCATAGATCCACCCCAAAACCACCCTAAACCTACCTGATCTTCTCCAAAACCCACAATCCACACCTATTTAACATAATGACAAACAAGAACCCAACAAAACCTAATGGAGACACCAAAACACGTCAAAAACACCCCAAACAAGAAAAGGATCACCACCAAAACTGGAAGAAAATACACCAAAACCATAGATCCACCCCAAAACCACCCTAAACCTACCTGATCTTCTCCAAAACCCACAATTTACCCTTTTCCAACATGATGACCAACGAGAACCAAACAAAACCCAACGGAGACCCCAAAACACTTCAAATACACCCCAAAAAAGAACAGGATCACGCCAAAAAATAGAAGAAAACCCCAAATACCATAGATCCACCCCAAAGACACCCTAAACCTACCTCATGTTCTCCTAATCCCAAAGCACACTCCAAACCACCATAAAACACATTAGGAATTCAACGAAACGCAATGGAAACCCCAAAACACTTCAAAATCACCCGAAGAAAGGAGAGGATCACTCCCCCAAAAAGAAGAAAACCCCAAATACCATGAATCCACGCGAAAACTCCCCCTAAACCTACCTGAAGTTCTCCAAAACCCACAATTTCCACTTTTACAACACGATGACCAACGAGAACCCAACAAAACCAAACAGAGACCACAAAAACCTTAAAAAATACCCCAAACAAGAATGGCATCACCCCCAAAACTGGAAGAAAACCCCCAAAACCATAGATCCACCCCAAAGACACCCTAAACCTACCTGATGTTCTCCAAAAACCACAATTTACCCTTTTCCAACACGATGACCAACGAGAACCCAACAGAACCCAACAGAGACCCCAAAAAACGTCAAAAACACCCCAAACAAGAACGGCATCACCACCAAAACTGGAAGAAAATCCCCCAAAACCATAGATCCACCCCAAAACCACCCTAAAACTACCTGATCTTCTCCAAAACCCACAATCCACTCCTATTTAACATAATGACAAACAAGAACCCAACAAAACCTAATGGAGACCCCAAAACACGTAAAAAAAAACACAAAAAATATCGGCATCACCCCCAAAACTGGAAGAAAATCCCCCAAAACCATAGATCCACCCCAAAACCACCCTAAACCTACCTGATGTTCTCCAAAAACCACAATTTACACTTTTCCACCATGATAACAAACGAGAACCCAACAAAACCCAACGGAGACCCCAAAAAACGTTAAAAAACACCCCAAACAAGAACGGCATCACCCCCAAAACTGGAAGAAAATCCCCCAAAACCATAGATCCACCCCAAAGACACCCTAAACCTACCTGATCTTCTCCAAAAACCACAATTTACCCTTTTCCAACACGATGACCAACGAGAACACAACAGAACCCAACAGAGATCCCAAAACACGTCAAAAACACCCCAAACAAGAACGGCATCACCACCAAAACTGGAAGAAAATCCCCCAAAACCATAGATCCACCCCAAAGACACCCTAAACCTACCTGATGTTCTACAAAAACCACAATTTACCCTTTTCCAACACGATGACCAACGAGAACCCAACAGAACCCAACAGAGACCACAAAAAACGTCAAAAACACCCCAAACAAGAACGGCATCACCACCAAAACTGGAAGAAAATCCCCCAAAACCATAGATCCACCCCAAAACCACCCTAAACCTACCTGATGTTCTCCAAAACCCACAATCCACACCTATTTAACATAATGACAAACAAGAACCCAACAAAACCTAATGGAAACACCAAAACACGTCAAAAACACCCCAAACAAGAACGGCATCACCACCAAAACTGGAAGAAAATCCCCCAAAACCATAGATCCACCCCAAAGACACCCTAAACCTACCTGATCTTCTCCAAAAACCACAATTTACCCTTTTCCAACACGATGACCAACGAGAACCCAACAGAACCCAACAGAGACCCCAAAAAACGTCAAAAACACCCCAAACAAGAACGGCATCACCCCCAAAACTGGAAGAAAATCCCCCAAAACCATAGATCCACCCCAAAACCACCCTAAACCTACCTGATCTTCTCCAAAAACCACAATTTACCCTTTTCCAACACGATGACCAACGAGAACCCAAGAGAACCAAACAGAGATCCCAAAAAACGTAAAAAACACCCCAAACAAGAACGGCATCACCACCAAAACTGGAAGAAAATCCCCCAAAACCATAGATCCACCCCAAAGACACCCTAAACCTACCTGATGTTCTCCAAAAACCACAATTTACCCTTTTCCAACACGATGACCAACGAGAACCCAACAGAACCCAACAGAGACCCCAAAAAACGTCAAAAACACCCCAAACAAGAACGGCATCACCACCAAAACTGGAAGAAAATCCGCCAAAACCATAGATCCACCCCAAAACCACCCTAAACCTACCTGATGTTCTCCAAAAACCACAATTTACCCTTTTCCACCATGATGACCAACGAGAACCAAACAAAACCCAACGGAGACCCCAAAACACTTCAAATACACCCCAAAAAAGAACAGGATCACGCCAAAAAATAGAAGAAAACCCCAAATACCATAGATCCACCCCAAAGACACCCTAAACCTACCTGATGTTCTCCTAATCCCAAAGCACACTCCAAACCACCATAAAACACATTAGGAATTCAACGAAACGCAACGGAAACCCCAAAACACTTCAAAATCACCCGAAGAAAGGAGAGGATCACTCCCCCAAAAAGAAGAAAACCCCAAATACCATGAATCCACGCGAAAACTCCCCCTAAACCTACCTGAAGTTCTCCAAAACCCACAATTTACACTTTTACAACACGATGACCAACGAGAACCCAACAAAACCAAACAGAGACCCCAAAAACCTTAAAAAATACCCCAAACAAGAACGGCATCACCACCAAAACTGGAAGAAAATCCCCCAAAACCATAGATCCACCCCAAAGACACCCTAAACCTACCTGATCTTCTCCAAAAACCACAATTTACCCTTTTCCAACACGATGACCAACGAGAACCCAACAGAACCCAACAGAGACCCCAAAAAACGTCAAAAACACCCCAAACAAGAACGGCATCACCACCAAAACTGGAAGAAAATCCCCCAAAACAATAGATCCACCCCAAAACCACCCTAAACCTACCTGATGTTCTCCAAAACCCACAATCCACACCTATTTAACATAATGACAAACAAGAACCCAACAAAACCTAATGGAAACACCAAAACACGTCAAAAACACCCCAAACAAGAACGGCATCACCCCCAAAACTGGAAGAAAATCCCCCAAAACCATAGATCCACCCCAAAGACACCCTAAAACTACCTGATGTTCTCCAAAAACCACAATTTACCCTTTTCCAACACGATGACCAACGAGAACCCAACAGAACCCAACAGAGACCCCAAAAAACGTCAAAAACACCCCAAACAAGAACGGCATCACCACCAAAACTGGAAGAAAATACGCCAAAACCATAGATCCACCCCAAAACCACCCTAAACCTACCTGATGTTCTCCAAAACCCACAATTTACCCTTTTCCACCATGATAACCAACGAGAACCCAACAAAACCCAACGGAGACCACAAAAAACGTCAAAAACACCCCAAACAAGAACGGCATCACCCCCAAAACTGGAAGAAAATCCCCCAAAACCATAGATCCACCCCAAAGACATTCTAAAACTACCTGATGTTCTCCAAAACTCACAATTTACACTTTTCCAACACGATGACCAACGAGAACCCAACAGAACCCAACAGAGACCCCAAAAAACGTCAAAAACACCCCAAACAAGAACGGCATCACCACCAAAACTGGAAGAAAATACGCCAAAACCATAGATCCACACCAAAACCACCCTAAACCTACCTGATGTTCTCCAAAACCCACAATTTACCCTTTTCCACCATGATAACCAACGAGAACCCAACAAAACCCAACGGAGACCCCAAAAAACGTCAAAAACACCCCAAACAAGAACGGCATCACCACCAAAACTGGAAGAAAATCCCCCAAAACCATAGATCCACCCCAAAACCACCCTAAACCTACCTGATCTTCTCCAAAACCCACAATCCACACCTATTTAACATAATGACAAACAAGAACCCAACAAAACCTAATGGAGACACCAAAACACGTCAAAAACACCCCAAACAAGAAAAGGATCACCCCCAAAACTGGAAGAAAATCCCCCAAAACCATAGATCCACCCCAAAGACACCCTAAACCTACCTGATGTTCTCCAAAACCCACAATCCACACCTATTTAACATAATGACAAACAAGAACCCAACAAAACCTAATGGAGACACCAAAACACGTCAAAAACACCCCAAACAAGAACGGCATCACCACCAGAACTGGAAGAAAATCCCCCAAAACCATAGATCCACCCCAAAGACACCCTAAACCTACCTGATGTTCTCCAAAAACCACAATTTACCCTTTTCCAACACGATGACCAACGAGAACCCAACAGAACCCAACAGAGACCCCAAAAAACGTCAAAAACACCCCAAACAAAAACGGCATCACCCCCAAAACTGGAAGAAAATCCCCCAAAACCATAGATCCACCCCAAAACCACCCTAAAACTACCTGATGTTCTCCAAAACTCACAATCCACTCCTATTTAAAATAATGACAAACAAGAACCCAACAAAACCTAATGGAGACCCCAAAACACGTAAAAAACACCCCAAAAAATATCGGCATCACCCCCAAAACTGGAAGAAAATCCCCCAAAACCATAGATCCACCCCAAAACCACCCTAAACCTACCTAATGTTCTCCAAAACCCACAATTTACCCTTTTCCACCATGATAACCAACGAGAACCCAACAAAACCCAACGGAGACCCCAAAAAACGTCAAAAACACCCCAAACAAGAACGGCATCACCCCCAAAACTGGAAGAAAATCCGCCAAAACCATAGATCCACCCCAAAGACACCCTAAACCTACCTGATGTTCTCCAAAAACCACAATTTACACTTTTCCAACACGATGACCAACGAGAACCCAACAGAACCCAACAGAGACCCCAAAAAACGTCAAAAACACCCCAAACAAGAACGGCATCACCCCCAAAACTGGAAGAAAATCCCCCAAAACCATAGATCCACCCCAAAACCACCCTAAAACTACCTGATGTTCTCCAAAACCCACAATCCACTCCTATTTAAAATAATGACAAACAAGAACCCAACAAAACCTAATGGAGACCCCAAAACACGTAAAAAACACCCCAAAAAATATCGGCATCACCCCCAAAACTGGAAGAAAATCCCCCAAAACCATAGATCCACCCCAAAACCACCCTAAACCTACCTGATCTTCTCCAAAAACCACAATTTACCCTTTTCCAACACGATGACCAACGAGAACCCAACAGAACCCAACGGAGACCCCAAAACACTTCAAATACACCCCAAAAAAGAACAGGATCACGCCAAAAAATAGAAGAAAACCCCAAATACCATAGATCCACCCCAAAGACACCCTAAACCTACCTCATGTTCTCCTAATCCCAAAGCACACTCCAAACCACCATAAAACACATTAGGAATTCAACGAAACGCAACGGAAACCCCAAAACACTTCAAAATCACCCGAAGAAAGGAGAGGATCACTCCCCCAAAAAGAAGAAAACCCCAAATACCATGAATCCACGCGAAAACTCCCCCTAAACCTACCTGAAGTTCTCCAAAACCCACAATTTACACTTTTACAACACGATGACCAACGAGAACCCAACAAAACCAAACAGAGACCACAAAAACCTTAAAAAATACCCCAAACAAGAATGGCATCACCCCCAAAACTGGAAGAAAACCCCCAAAACCATAGATCCACCCCAAAGACATCCTAAACCTACCTGATCTTCTCCAAAAACCACAATTTACCCTTTTCCAACACGATGACCAACGAGAACCCAACAGAACCCAACAGAGACCCCAAAAAACGTCAAACACACCCCAAACAAGAACGGCATCACCACCAAAACTGGAAGAAAATCCCCCAAAACCATAGATCCACCCCAAAACCACCCTAAAACTACCTGATGTTCTCCAAAACCCACAATCCACTCCTATTTAACATAATGACAAACAAGAACCCAACAAAACCTAATGGAGACCCCAAAACACGTAAAAAACACCCCAAAAAATATCGGCATCACCCCCAAAACTGGAAGAAAATCCCCCAAAACCATAGATCCACCCCAAAACCACCCTAAACCTACCTGATCTTCTCCAAAACCCACAATCCACTCCTATTTAACATAATGACAAACAAGAACCCAACAAAACCTAATGGAGACCCCAAAACACGTAAAAAACACCCCAAAAAATATCGGCATCACCCCCAAAACTGGAAGAAAATCCCCCAAAACCATAGATCCACCCCAAAACCACCCTAAACCTACCTGATGTTCTCCAAAACCCACAATTTACACTTTTCCACCATGATAACCAACGAGAACCCAACAAAACCCAACGGAGACCCCAAAAAACAGAATCACAGAATTTTCTAGGTTGGAAGAGACCTCAAGGTCATCGAGTCCAACCTCCAACCTAACGCTAACAGCCCTCCACTAAACCATATCCCTAAGCTCTACATCTAAGCGTCTTTTGAAGACTTCCAGGGATGGTGACTCCACCACTTCCCTGGGCAGCCTGTTCCAATGCCTCACAACCCTTTCTGTAAAGAAGTTCTTCCTAACATCTAACCTAAAACTCCCCTGGCTCAACTTAAGCCCATTCCCCCTCGTCCTGTCACCAGGCACGTGGGAGAACAGGCCAACCCCCACCTCTCTACAGCCTCCTTTAAGGTATCTGTAAAGAGCAATAAGGTCACCCCTGAGCCTCCTCTTCTCCAGGCTGAACAAGCCCAGCTCCCTCAGCCGCTCCTCGTAGGACTTGTTCTCCAGGCCCCTCACCAGCTTCGTCGCCCTTCTCTGCACCCGCTCAAGCACCTCAATGTCCTTCTTGTAGCGAGGGGCCCAAAACTGAACACAGTACTCGAGGTGCGGCCTCACCAGAGCTGAGTACAGGGGGACGATCACCTCCCTAGCCCTGCTGGTCACGCTGTTCCTAATACAAGCCAGGATGCCGTTGGCCTTCTTGGCCACCTGAGCACACTGCTGGCTCATATTCAGCCGACTGTCCACCATCACTCCCAGGTCCTTCTCTGCCTGGCAGCTTTCCAACCATTCCTCTCCCAGCCTGTAGCTCTGCTTGGGGTTATTGCGCCCCAGGTGCAGGACCCGGCACTTGGCCTTGTTAAACTTCATGCAGTTGACCTCAGCCCATCGGTCCAGCCTATCCAGATCCTCCTGCAGAGCTTTCCTACCCTCAAGCAGATCGACACACGCACCTAACTTGGTGTCATCTGCGAACTTACTGAGGGTGCACTCGATGCCCTCGTCCAGATCATCGATGAAGATATTAAAGAGGACCGGCCCCAGCACCGAGCCCTGGGGGACGCCACTAGTGACTGGCCTCCAACTGGACTTGGCTCCATTCACCACGACTCTTTGGGCCCGGCTATCCAGCCAGTTTCTAACCCAACGAAGCGTGCGCCAGTCCAAGCCAAGAGCAGCCAGTTTCTTGAGGAGAATGCTGTGGGAGACGGTGTCAAAAGCCTTGCTGAAGTCAAGGTAGACCACATCCACAGCCTTTCCCTCATCCACCCAGCGCGTCACTCTGTCATAGAAGGAGATCAGGTTCGTCAGGCATGACCTGCCTTTCATAAAGCCATGCTGACTGGGCCTGATCGCCTGCTTCCCCTTCAAGTGCTGCATGATGACTCTCAGGAGGATCTGCTCCATGAGCTTTCCTGGTACTGAGGTCAAACTGACAGGCCTGTAGTTTCCTGGGTCTGCCCTCCGGCCCTTCTTGTAGATGGGCGTCACATTTGCTAGCCGCCAGTCGATTGGGACCTCCCCCGATAGCCAGGACTGTTGATAAATGATGGACAGCGGCTTGGCCAGCTCCTCTGCCAGTTCCCTCAGTACCCTTGGGTGGATCCCATCTGGCCCCATCGACTTGTGCACATCTAAGTGCCGTAGTAGGTCACCAACCAGTTCTTCATGGATAATGAGGGCCACATCCTGCTCCCCATCCCCTTCCACCAGCTCAGGGTACTGGGTATCCAGAGAACATCCGGTATTGCCGCTAAAGACTGAGGCAAAGAAGGCATTGAGCACCTCCGCCTTTTCCTCATCTCTTGTAACTAAGTTTCCCCCCGCATCCAGTAAAGGATGGAGATTCTCCTTAGTCCTCCTTTTTGTGTTGATGTATTTATAGAAACGTTTTTTGTTATCTTTAACGGCAGTAGCCAGATTGAGCTCCAGATGAGCTTTGGCCTTCCTAATTTTGTCCCTGCACAGCCTCGCTACTTCTTTAAAGTCCTCCTTAGTGGCCTGCCCACTTTTCCAAAGCTTATAAACCTTCTTTTTCCTCCTAAGATCAAGCCACAATTCTCTGTTGAGCCAGGCCGGTCTTCTTCCCCGCCAGCTCGTCTTTGGGCACGTGGGAACAGACCGTTCCTGCGCCATTAAGATTTCCTTCTTGAAGAGCGCCCAGCCTTCCTGGACCCCTCTGCCCTTCAGAACCGCCTCCCAAGGGACTCCACCAACCAATGTCCTGAGCAGCTCAAAGTCAGCCCTCCGAAAGTCCAATACAGCGGTTTTACTGGTCCCCTTCCTGGCCTCGCCAAGAATAGTGAACTCCACCATTGCGTGGTCACTCTGCCCTAGACAGCTCCCGACGATCACGTCCTCCACCAGTCCTTCTCTGTTTGTGAAGAGAAGGTCTAGCGGGGCACCTCCCCTGGTAGGCTCACTAACCAGCTGCGTCAGGAAGCTATCTTCCACGCTCTCCAGAAACCTCCTAGACTGCTTTCTCAGGGCTGTGTTGTGCTTCCAGGATATGTCAGGGAAGTTGACGTCAAAAAAACGTCAAAAACACCCCAAACAAGAACGGCATCACCCCCAAAACTGGAAGAAAATCCCCCAAAACCATAGATCCACCCCAAAACCACCCTAAACCTACCTGATCTTCTCCAAAACCCACAATCCACACCTATTTAACATAATGACAAACAAGAACCCAACAAAACCTAATGGAGACACCAAAACACGTCAAAAACACCCCAAACAAGAACGGCATCACCAACAAAACTGGAAGAAAATCCCCCAAAACCATAGATCCACCCCAAAACCACCCTAAAACTACCTGATGTTCTCCAAAACCCACAATCCACTCCTATTTAACATAATGACAAACAAGAACCCAACAAAACCTAATGGAGACCCCAAAACACGTAAAAAACACCCCAAAAAATATCGGCATCACCCCCAAAACTGGAAGAAAATACGCCAAAACCATAGATCCACCCCAAAACCACCCTAAACCTACCTGATCTTCTCCAAAACCCACAATTTACCCTTTTCCACCATGATGACCAACGAGAACCCAACAGAACCCAACAGAGACCCCAAAACACTTCAAATACACCCCAAAAAAGAACAGGATCACGCCAAAAAATAGAAGAAAACCCCAAATACCATAGATCCACCCCAAAGACACCCTAAACCTACCTGATGTTCTCCTAATCCCAAAGCACACTCCAAACCACCATAAAACACATTAGGAATTCAACGAAACGCAACGGAAACTCCAAAACACTTCAAAATCACCCGAAGAAAGGAGAGGATCACTCCCCCAAAAAGAAGAAAACCCCAAATACCATGAATCCACGCGAAAACTCCCCCTAAATCTACCTGAAGTTCTCCAAAACCCACAATTTACACTTTTACAACACGATGACCAACGAGAACCCAACAAAACCAAACAGAGACCCCAAAAACCTTAAAAATTACCCAAACAAGAATGGCATCACCCCCAAAACTGGAAGAAAACCCCCAAAACCATAGATCCACACCAAAACCACCCTAAACCTACCTGATGTTCTCCAAAACCCACAATCCACTCCTATTTAACATAATGACAAACAAGAACCCAACAGAACCCAACAGAGACCCCAAAACACGTCAAAAACACCCCAAACAAGAAAAGAATCACCACCAAAACTGGAAGAAAATCCCCCAAAACCATAGATCCACCCCAAAACCACCCTAAACCTACCTGATCTTCTCCAAAAACCACAATCCACTCCTATTTAACATAATGACAAACAAGAACCCAACAAAACCTAATGGAGACCCCAAAATACGTAAAAAACACCCCAAACAAGAACGGCATCACCCCCAAAACTGGAAGAAAATCCCCCAAAACCATAGATCCACCCCAAAGACACCCTAAACCTACCTGATCTTCTCCAAAAACCACAATTTACCCTTTTCCAACACGATGACCAACGAGAACCCAACAGAACCCAACAGAGACCCCAAAAAACGTCAAAAACACCCCAAACAAGAACGGCATCACCCCCAAAACTGGAAGAAAATCCCCCAAAACCATAGATCCACCCCAAAACCACCCTAAACCTACCTGATCTTCTCCAAAAACCACAATTTACCCTTTTCCAACACGATGACCAACGAGAACCCAACAGAACCCAACAGAGACCCCAAAAAACGTCAAAAACACCCCAAACAAGAACGGCATCACCACCAAAACTGGAAGAAAATCCCCCAAAACCATAGATCCACCCCAAAACCACCCTAAACCTACCTGATCTTCTCCAAAACCCACAATCCACTCCTATTTAACATAATGACAAACAAGAACCCAACAAAACCTAATGGAGACCCCAAAAAACGTCAAAAACACCCCAAAAAATATCGGCATCACCCCCAAAACTGGAAGAAAATCCCCCAAAACCATAGATCCACCCCAAAACCACCCTAAACCTACCTGATCTTCTCCAAAACCCACAATTTACCCTTTTCCACCATGAAAACCAACGAGAACCCAACAAAACCCAAGGGAGACCCCAAAAAACGTCAAAAACACCCCAAACAAGAACGGCATCACCCCCAAAACTGGAAGAAAATCCCCCAAAACCATAGATCCACCCCAAAACCACCCTAAACCTACCTGATCTTCTCCAAAACCCACAATCCACACCTATTTAACATAATGACAAACAAGAACCCAACAAAACCTAATGGAGACACCAAAACACGTCAAAAACACCCCAAACAAGAAAAGGATCACCACCAAAACTGGAAGAAAATACACCAAAACCATAGATCCACCCCAAAACCACCCTAAACCTACCTGATCTTCTCCAAAACCCACAATTTACCCTTTTCCACCATGATGACCAACGAGAACCAAACAAAACCCAACGGAGACCCAAAAACACTTCAAATACACCCCAAAAAAGAACAGGATCACGCCAAAAAATAGAAGAAAACCCCAAATACCATAGATCCACCCCAAAGACACCCTAAACCTACCTGATGTTCTCCTAATCCCAAAGCACACTCCAAACCACCATAAAACACATTAGGAATTCAACGAAACGCAACGGAAACCCCAAAACACTTCAAAATCACCCGAAGAAAGGAGAGGATCACTCCCCCAAAAAGAAGAAAACCCCAAATACCATGAATCCACGCGAAAACTCCCCCTAAACCTACCTGAAGTTCTCCAAAACCCACAATTTACACTTTTACAACACGATGACCAACGAGAACCCAACAAAACCAAACAGAGACCCCAAAAAACGTCAAAAACACCCCAAACAAGAACGGCATCACCCCCAAAACTGGAAGAAAATCCCCCAAAACCATAGATCCACCCCAAAGACACCCTAAACCTACCTGATCTTCTCCAAAAACCACAATTTACCCTTTTCCAACACGATGACCAACGAGAACCCAACAGAACCCAACAGAGATCCCAAAACACGTCAAAAACACCCCAAACAAGAACGGCATCACCCCCAAAACTGGAAGAAAATCCCCCAAAACCATAGATCCACCCCAAAGACACCCTAAACCTACCTGATGTTCTCCAAAAACCACAATTTACCCTTTTCCAACACGATGACCAACGAGAACCCAACAGAACCCAACAGAGACCCCAAAAAACGTCAAAAACACCCCAAACAAGAACGGCATCACCACCAAAACTGGAAGAAAATCCCCCAAAACCATAGATCCACCCCAAAACCACCCTAAAACTACCTGATGTTCTCCAAAACCCACAATCCACTCCTATTTAACATAATGACAAACAAGAACCCAACAAAACCTAATGGAGACCCCAAAACACGTAAAAAACACCCCAAAAAATATCGGCATCACCCCCAAAACTGGAAGAAAATCCCCCAAAACCATAGATCCACCCCAAAACCACCCTAAACCTACCTGATCTTCTCCAAAACCCACAATCCACTCCTATTTAACATAATGACAAACAAGAACCCAACAAAACCTAATGGAGACCCCAAAACACGTAAAAAACACCCCAAAAAATATCGGCATCACCCCCAAAACTGGAAGAAAATCCCCCAAAACCATAGATCCACCCCAAAACCACCCTAAACCTACCTGATGTTCTCCAAAACCCACAATTTACACTTTTCCACCATGATAACCAACGAGAACCCAACAAAACCCAACGGAGACCCCAAAAAACAGAATCACAGAATTTTCTAGGTTGGAAGAGACCTCAAGGTCATCGAGTCCAACCTCCAACCTAACGCTAACAGCCCTCCACTAAACCATATCCCTAAGCTCTACATCTAAGCGTCTTTTGAAGACTTCCAGGGATGGTGACTCCACCACTTCCCTGGGCAGCCTGTTCCAATGCCTCACAACCCTTTCTGTAAAGAAGTTCTTCCTAACATCTAACCTAAAACTCCCCTGGCTCAACTTAAGCCCATTCCCCCTCGTCCTGTCACCAGGCACGTGGGAGAACAGGCCAACCCCCACCTCTCTACAGCCTCCTTTAAGGTATCTGTAAAGAGCAATAAGGTCACCCCTGAGCCTCCTCTTCTCCAGGCTGAACAAGCCCAGCTCCCTCAGCCGCTCCTCGTAGGACTTGTTCTCCAGGCCCCTCACCAGCTTCGTCGCCCTTCTCTGCACCCGCTCAAGCACCTCAATGTCCTTCTTGTAGCGAGGGGCCCAAAACTGAACACAGTACTCGAGGTGCGGCCTCACCAGAGCTGAGTACAGGGGGACGATCACCTCCCTAGCCCTGCTGGTCACGCTGTTCCTAATACAAGCCAGGATGCCGTTGGCCTTCTTGGCCACCTGAGCACACTGCTGGCTCATATTCAGCCGACTGTCCACCATCACTCCCAGGTCCTTCTCTGCCTGGCAGCTTTCCAACCATTCCTCTCCCAGCCTGTAGCTCTGCTTGGGGTTATTGCGCCCCAGGTGCAGGACCCGGCACTTGGCCTTGTTAAACTTCATGCAGTTGACCTCAGCCCATCGGTCCAGCCTATCCAGATCCTCCTGCAGAGCTTTCCTACCCTCAAGCAGATCGACACACGCACCTAACTTGGTGTCATCTGCGAACTTACTGAGGGTGCACTCGATGCCCTCGTCCAGATCATCGATGAAGATATTAAAGAGGACCGGCCCCAGCACCGAGCCCTGGGGGACGCCACTAGTGACTGGCCTCCAACTGGACTTGGCTCCATTCACCACGACTCTTTGGGCCCGGCTATCCAGCCAGTTTCTAACCCAACGAAGCGTGCGCCAGTCCAAGCCAAGAGCAGCCAGTTTCTTGAGGAGAATGCTGTGGGAGACGGTGTCAAAAGCCTTGCTGAAGTCAAGGTAGACCACATCCACAGCCTTTCCCTCATCCACCCAGCGCGTCACTCTGTCATAGAAGGAGATCAGGTTCGTCAGGCATGACCTGCCTTTCATAAAGCCATGCTGACTGGGCCTGATCGCCTGCTTCCCCTTCAAGTGCTGCATGATGACTCTCAGGAGGATCTGCTCCATGAGCTTTCCTGGTACTGAGGTCAAACTGACAGGCCTGTAGTTTCCTGGGTCTGCCCTCCGGCCCTTCTTGTAGATGGGCGTCACATTTGCTAGCCGCCAGTCGATTGGGACCTCCCCCGATAGCCAGGACTGTTGATAAATGATGGACAGCGGCTTGGCCAGCTCCTCTGCCAGTTCCCTCAGTACCCTTGGGTGGATCCCATCTGGCCCCATCGACTTGTGCACATCTAAGTGCCGTAGTAGGTCACCAACCAGTTCTTCATGGATAATGAGGGCCACATCCTGCTCCCCATCCCCTTCCACCAGCTCAGGGTACTGGGTATCCAGAGAACATCCGGTATTGCCGCTAAAGACTGAGGCAAAGAAGGCATTGAGCACCTCCGCCTTTTCCTCATCTCTTGTAACTAAGTTTCCCCCCGCATCCAGTAAAGGATGGAGATTCTCCTTAGTCCTCCTTTTTGTGTTGATGTATTTATAGAAACGTTTTTTGTTATCTTTAACGGCAGTAGCCAGATTGAGCTCCAGATGAGCTTTGGCCTTCCTAATTTTGTCCCTGCACAGCCTCGCTACTTCTTTAAAGTCCTCCTTAGTGGCCTGCCCACTTTTCCAAAGCTTATAAACCTTCTTTTTCCTCCTAAGATCAAGCCACAATTCTCTGTTGAGCCAGGCCGGTCTTCTTCCCCGCCAGCTCGTCTTTGGGCACGTGGGAACAGACCGTTCCTGCGCCATTAAGATTTCCTTCTTGAAGAGCGCCCAGCCTTCCTGGACCCCTCTGCCCTTCAGAACCGCCTCCCAAGGGACTCCACCAACCAATGTCCTGAGCAGCTCAAAGTCAGCCCTCCGAAAGTCCAATACAGCGGTTTTACTGGTCCCCTTCCTGGCCTCGCCAAGAATAGTGAACTCCACCATTGCGTGGTCACTCTGCCCTAGACAGCTCCCGACGATCACGTCCTCCACCAGTCCTTCTCTGTTTGTGAAGAGAAGGTCTAGCGGGGCACCTCCCCTGGTAGGCTCACTAACCAGCTGCGTCAGGAAGCTATCTTCCACGCTCTCCAGAAACCTCCTAGACTGCTTTCTCAGGGCTGTGTTGTGCTTCCAGGATATGTCAGGGAAGTTGACGTCAAAAAAACGTCAAAAACACCCCAAACAAGAACGGCATCACCCCCAAAACTGGAAGAAAATCCCCCAAAACCATAGATCCACCCCAAAACCACCCTAAACCTACCTGATCTTCTCCAAAACCCACAATCCACACCTATTTAACATAATGACAAACAAGAACCCAACAAAACCTAATGGAGACACCAAAACACGTCAAAAACACCCCAAACAAGAACGGCATCACCAACAAAACTGGAAGAAAATCCCCCAAAACCATAGATCCACCCCAAAACCACCCTAAAACTACCTGATGTTCTCCAAAACCCACAATCCACTCCTATTTAACATAATGACAAACAAGAACCCAACAAAACCTAATGGAGACCCCAAAACACGTAAAAAACACCCCAAAAAATATCGGCATCACCCCCAAAACTGGAAGAAAATACGCCAAAACCATAGATCCACCCCAAAACCACCCTAAACCTACCTGATCTTCTCCAAAACCCACAATTTACCCTTTTCCACCATGATGACCAACGAGAACCCAACAGAACCCAACAGAGACCCCAAAACACTTCAAATACACCCCAAAAAAGAACAGGATCACGCCAAAAAATAGAAGAAAACCCCAAATACCATAGATCCACCCCAAAGACACCCTAAACCTACCTGATGTTCTCCTAATCCCAAAGCACACTCCAAACCACCATAAAACACATTAGGAATTCAACGAAACGCAACGGAAACTCCAAAACACTTCAAAATCACCCGAAGAAAGGAGAGGATCACTCCCCCAAAAAGAAGAAAACCCCAAATACCATGAATCCACGCGAAAACTCCCCCTAAATCTACCTGAAGTTCTCCAAAACCCACAATTTACACTTTTACAACACGATGACCAACGAGAACCCAACAAAACCAAACAGAGACCCCAAAAACCTTAAAAATTACCCAAACAAGAATGGCATCACCCCCAAAACTGGAAGAAAACCCCCAAAACCATAGATCCACACCAAAACCACCCTAAACCTACCTGATGTTCTCCAAAACCCACAATCCACTCCTATTTAACATAATGACAAACAAGAACCCAACAGAACCCAACAGAGACCCCAAAACACGTCAAAAACACCCCAAACAAGAAAAGAATCACCACCAAAACTGGAAGAAAATCCCCCAAAACCATAGATCCACCCCAAAACCACCCTAAACCTACCTGATCTTCTCCAAAAACCACAATCCACTCCTATTTAACATAATGACAAACAAGAACCCAACAAAACCTAATGGAGACCCCAAAATACGTAAAAAACACCCCAAACAAGAACGGCATCACCCCCAAAACTGGAAGAAAATCCCCCAAAACCATAGATCCACCCCAAAGACACCCTAAACCTACCTGATCTTCTCCAAAAACCACAATTTACCCTTTTCCAACACGATGACCAACGAGAACCCAACAGAACCCAACAGAGACCCCAAAAAACGTCAAAAACACCCCAAACAAGAACGGCATCACCCCCAAAACTGGAAGAAAATCCCCCAAAACCATAGATCCACCCCAAAACCACCCTAAACCTACCTGATCTTCTCCAAAAACCACAATTTACCCTTTTCCAACACGATGACCAACGAGAACCCAACAGAACCCAACAGAGACCCCAAAAAACGTCAAAAACACCCCAAACAAGAACGGCATCACCACCAAAACTGGAAGAAAATCCCCCAAAACCATAGATCCACCCCAAAACCACCCTAAACCTACCTGATCTTCTCCAAAACCCACAATCCACTCCTATTTAACATAATGACAAACAAGAACCCAACAAAACCTAATGGAGACCCCAAAAAACGTCAAAAACACCCCAAAAAATATCGGCATCACCCCCAAAACTGGAAGAAAATCCCCCAAAACCATAGATCCACCCCAAAACCACCCTAAACCTACCTGATCTTCTCCAAAACCCACAATTTACCCTTTTCCACCATGAAAACCAACGAGAACCCAACAAAACCCAAGGGAGACCCCAAAAAACGTCAAAAACACCCCAAACAAGAACGGCATCACCCCCAAAACTGGAAGAAAATCCCCCAAAACCATAGATCCACCCCAAAACCACCCTAAACCTACCTGATCTTCTCCAAAACCCACAATCCACACCTATTTAACATAATGACAAACAAGAACCCAACAAAACCTAATGGAGACACCAAAACACGTCAAAAACACCCCAAACAAGAAAAGGATCACCACCAAAACTGGAAGAAAATACACCAAAACCATAGATCCACCCCAAAACCACCCTAAACCTACCTGATCTTCTCCAAAACCCACAATTTACCCTTTTCCACCATGATGACCAACGAGAACCAAACAAAACCCAACGGAGACCCAAAAACACTTCAAATACACCCCAAAAAAGAACAGGATCACGCCAAAAAATAGAAGAAAACCCCAAATACCATAGATCCACCCCAAAGACACCCTAAACCTACCTGATGTTCTCCTAATCCCAAAGCACACTCCAAACCACCATAAAACACATTAGGAATTCAACGAAACGCAACGGAAACCCCAAAACACTTCAAAATCACCCGAAGAAAGGAGAGGATCACTCCCCCAAAAAGAAGAAAACCCCAAATTCCATGAATCCACGCGAAAACTCCCCCTAAACCTACCTGAAGTTCTCCAAAACCCACAATTTACACTTTTACAACACGATGACCAACGAGAACCCAACAAAACCAAACAGAGACCCCAAAAAACGTCAAAAACACCCCAAACAAGAACGGCATCACCCCCAAAACTGGAAGAAAATCCCCCAAAACCATAGATCCACCCCAAAGACACCCTAAACCTACCTGATCTTCTCCAAAAACCACAATTTACCCTTTTCCAACACGATGACCAACGAGAACCCAACAGAACCCAACAGAGATCCCAAAACACGTCAAAAACACCCCAAACAAGAACGGCATCACCCCCAAAACTGGAAGAAAATCCCCCAAAACCATAGATCCACCCCAAAGACACCCTAAACCTACCTGATGTTCTCCAAAAACCACAATTTACCCTTTTCCAACACGATGACCAACGAGAACCCAACAGAACCCAACAGAGACCCCAAAAAACGTCAAAAACACCCCAAACAAGAACGGCATCACCACCAAAACTGGAAGAAAATCCCCCAAAACCATAGATCCACCCCAAAACCACCCTAAACCTACCTGATCTTCTCCAAAACCCACAATCCACACCTATTTAACATAATGACAAAAAAGAACCCATGGAAACACCAAAACACGTCAAAAACACCCCAAACAAGAACGGCATCACCCCCAAAACTGGAAGAAAATCCCCCAAAACCATAGATCCACCCCAAAACCACCCTAAACCTACCTGATCTTCTCCAAAACCCACAATTTACCCTTTTCCACCATGATAACCAACGAGAACCCAACAAAACCCAACGGAGACCACAAAAAACGTCAAAAACACCCCAAACAAGAACGGCATCACCACCAAAATTGGAAGAAAATCCCCCAAAACCATAGATCCACCCCAAAACCACCCTAAAACTACCTGATGTTCTCCAAAACCCACAATCCACTCCTATTTAACATAATGACAAACAAGAACCCAACAAAACCTAATGGAGACCCCAAAACACGTAAAAAACACCCCAAAAAATATCGGCATCACCCCCAAAACTGGAAGAAAATACGCCAAAACCATAGATCCACCCCAAAACCACCCTAAACCTACCTGATGTTCTCCAAAACCCACAATAAACCCTTTTCCACCATGATAACCAACGAGAACCCAACAAAACCCAACGGAGACCCCAAAAAACGTCAAAAACACCCCAAACAAGAACGGCATCACCCCCAAAACTGGAAGAAAATCCCCCAAAACCATAGATCCACCCCAAAACCACCCTAAACCTACCTGATCTTCTCCAAAAACCACAATTTACCCTTTTCCAACACGATGACCAACGAGAACCCAACAGAACCCAACAGAGACCCCAAAAAACGTCAAAAACACCCCAAACAAGAACGGCATCACCCCCAAAACTGGAAGAAAATCCCCCAAAACCATAGATCCACCCCAAAACCACCCTAAACCTACCTGATGTTCTCCTAATCCCAAAGCACACTCCAAACCACCATAAAACACATTAGGAATTCAACGAAACGCCACGGAAACCCCAAAACACTTCAAAATCACCCGAAGAAAGGAGAGGATCACTCCCCCAAAAAGAAGAAAACCCCAAATACCATGAATCCACGCGAAAACTTTCCCTAAACCTACCTGAAGTTCTCCAAAACCCACAATTTACACTTTTACAACACGATGACCAACGAGAACCCAACAAAACCAAACAGAGACCACAAAAACCTTAAAAAATACCCCAAACAAGAATGGCATCACCCCCAAAACTGGAAGAAAACCCCCAAAACCATAGATCCACCCCAAAGACACCCTAAACCTACCTGATCTTCTCCAAAAACCACAATTTACCCTTTTCCAACACGATGACCAACGAGAACCCAACAGAACCCAACAGAGACCCCAATAAACGTCAAAAACACCCCAAACAAGAACGGCATCACCCCCAAAACTGGAAGAAAATCCCCCAAAACCATAGATCCACCCCAAAACCACCCTAAACCTACCTGATCTTCTCCAAAACCCACAATCCACACCTATTTAACATAATGACAAACAAGAACCCAACAAAACCTAATGGAGACCCCAAAACACGTAAAAAACACCACAAAAAATATCGGCATCACCCCCAAAACTGGAAGAAAATCCCCCAAAACCATAGATCCACCCCAAAACCACCCTAAACCTACCTGATCTTCTCCAAAACCCACAATTTACCCTTTTCCACCATGATAACCAACGAGAACCCAACAAAACCCAAGGGAGACCCCAAAAAACTTCAAAAACACCCCAAACAAGAACGGCATCACCACCAAAACTGGAAGAAAATCCCCCAAAACCATAGATCCACCCCAAAACCACCCTAAACCTACCTGATCTTCTCCAAAAACCACAATTTACCCTTTTCCAACACGATGACCAACGAGAACCCAACAGAACCCAACAGAGACCCCCAAAAACGTCAAAAACACCCCAAACAAGAACGGCATCACCCCCAAAACTGGAAGAAAATCCCCCAAAACCATAGATCCACCCCAAAACCACCCTAAACCTACCTGATCTTCCCCAAAACCCACAATCCACACCTATTTAACATAATGACAAACAAGAACCCAACAAAACCTAATGGAGACACCAAAACACGTCAAAAACACCCCAAACAAGAAAAGGATCACCACCAAAACTGGAAGAAAATACACCAAAACCATAGATCCACCCCAAAACCACCCTAAACCTACCTGATCTTCTCCAAAAACCACAATTTACCCTTTTCCAACACGATGACCAACGAGAACCCAACAGAACCCAACAGAGACCCCAAAAAATGTCAAAAAAAACCCAAACAAGAACGGCATCACCACCAAAACTGGAAGAAAATCCCCCAAAACCATAGATCCACCCCAAAACCACGCTAAAACTACCTGATCTTCTCCAAAACCCACAATCCACTCCTATTTAACATAATGACAAACAAGAACCCAACAAAACCTAATGGAGACCACAAAACACGTAAAAAACACCCCAAAAAATATCGGCATCACCCCCAAAACTGGAAGAAAATCCCCCAAAACCATAGATCCACCCCAAAACCACCCTAAACCTACCTGATCTTCTCCAAAAACCACAATTTACCCTTTTCCAACACGATGACCAACGAGAACCCAACAGAACCCAACGGAGACCCCAAAAAACGTCAAAAACACCCCAAACAAGAAAGGCATCACCCCCAAAACTGGAAGAAAATCCCCCAAAACCATAGATCCACCCCAAAACCACCCTAAAACTACCTGATCTTCTCCAAAACCCACAATCCACACCTATTTAACATAATGACAAACAAGAACCCAACAAAACCTAATGGAGACCCCAAAACACGACAAAAACACCCCAAACAACAAAAGGATCACCACCAAAACTGGAAGAAAATACACCAAAACCATAGATCCACCCCAAAACCACCCTAAACCTACCTGATCTTCTCCAAAACCCACAATTTACCCTTTTCCACCATGATGACTAACGAGAACCAAACAAAACCCAACGGAGACCCCAAAACACTTCAAATACACCCCAAAAAAGAACAGGATCACGCCAAAAAATAGAAGAAAACCCCAAATACCATAGATCCACCCCAAAGACACCCTAAACCTACCTCATGTTCTCCTAATCCCAAAGCACACTCCAAACCACCATAAAACACATTAGGAATTCAACGAAACGCAACGGAAACCCCAAAACACTTCAAAATCACCCGAAGAAAGGAGAGGATCACTCCCCCAAAAAGAAGAAAACCCCAAATACCATGAATCCACGCGAAAACTCCCCCTAAACCTACCTGAAGTTCACCAAAACCCACAATTTACACTTTTACAACACGATGACCAACGAGAACCCAACAAAACCAAACAGAGACCCCAAAAAACGTCAAAAACACCCCAAACAAGAACGGCATCACCCCCAAAACTGGAAGAAAATCCCCCAAAACCATAGATCCACCCCAAAACCACCCTAAACCTACCTGATGTTCTCCAAAACCCACAATCCACACCTATTTAACATAATGACAAACAAGAACCCAACAAAACCTAATGGAGACACCAAAACACGTCAAAAACACCCCAAACAAGAACGGCATCACCACCAAAACTGGAAGAAAATCCCCCAAAACCATAGATCCACACCAAAACCACGCTAAAACTACCTGATCTTCTCCAAAACCCACAATCCACACCTATTTAACATAATGACAAACAAGAACCCAACAAAACCTAATGGAGACACCAAAACACGTCAAAAACACCCCAAACAAGAACGGCATCACCCCCAAAACTGGAAGAAAATACGCCAAAACCATAGATCCACCCCAAAACCACCCTAAACCTACCTGATGTTCTCCAAAACCCACAATTTACCCTTTTCCACCATGATAACCAACGAGAACCCAACAAAACCCAACGGAGACCCCAAAAAACGTCAAAAACACCCCAAACAAGAACGGCATCACCCCCAAAAACTGGAAGAAAATCCCCCAAAACCATAGATCCACCCCAAAGACACCCTAAACCTACCTCATCTTCTCCAAAAACCACAATTTACCCTTTTCCAACACGATGACCAACGAGAACCCAACAGAACCCAACAGAGACCCCAAAAAACGTCAAAAACACCCCAAACAAGAACGGCATCACCACCAAAACTGGAAGAAAATCCCCCAAAACCATAGATCCACCCCAAAGACACCCTAAACCTACCTGATCTTCTCCAAAAACCACAATTTACACTTTTCCAACACGATGACCAACGAGAACCCAACAGAACCCAACAGAGACCCCAAAAAACGTCAAAAACACCCCAAACAAGAACGGCATCACCCCCAAAACTGGAAGAAAATCCCCCCAAAACCATAGATCCACCCCAAAACCACCCTAAACCTACCTGATGTTCTCCAAAACCCACAATCCACACCTATTTAACATAATGACAAACAAGAACCCAACAAAACCTAATGGAGACACCAAAACACGTCAAAAACACCCCAAACAAGAACGGCATCACCACCAAAACTGGAAGAAAATCCCCCAAAACCATAGATCCACCCCAAAGACACCCTAAACCTACCTGATGTTCTCCAAAAACCACAATTTACCCTTTTCCAACACGATGACCAACGAGAACCCAACAGAACCCAACAGAGACCACAAAAAACGTCAAAAACACCCCAAACAAGAACGGCATCACCACCAAAACTGGAAGAAAATCCCCCAAAACCATAGATCCACCCCAAAACCACCCTAAAACTACCTGATCTTCTCCAAAACCCACAATCCACTCCTATTTAACATAATGACAAACAAGAACCCAACAAAACCTAATGGAGACCCCAAAACACGTAAAAAACACCCCAAAAAATATCGGCATCACCCCCAAAACTGGAAGAAAATCCCCCAAAACCATAGATCCACCCCAAAACCACCCTAAACCTACCTGATCTTCTCCAAAACCCACAATTTACCCTTTTCCAACACGATGACCAACGAGAACCCAACAGAACCCAACAGAGACCCCAAAACACTTCAAATACACCCCAAAAAAGAACAGGATCACGCCAAAAAATAGAAGAAAACCCCAAATACCATAGATCCACCCCAAAGACACCCTAAACCTACCTCATGTTCTCCTAATCCCAAAGCACACTCCAAAACACCATAAAACACATTAGGAATTCAACGAAACGCCACGGAAACCCCAAAACACTTCAAAATCACCCGAAGAAAGGAGAGGATCACTCCCCCAAAAAGAAGAAAACCCCAAATACCATGAATCCACGCGAAAACTTTCCCTAAACCTACCTGAAGTTCTCCAAAACCCACAATTTACACTTTTACAACACGATCACCAACGAGAACCCAACAAAACCAAACAGAGACCACAAAAACCTTAAAAAATACCCCAAACAAGAATGGCATCACCCCCAAAACTGGAAGAAAATCCCCCAAAACCATAGATCCACCCCAAAGACACCCTAAACCTACCTGATCTTCTCCAAAAACCACAATTTACCCTTTTCCAACACGATGACCAACGAGAACCCAACAGAACCCAACAGAGACCCCAATAAACGTCAAAAACACCCCAAACAAGAACGGCATCACCCCCAAAACTGGAAGAAAATCCCCCAAAACCATAGATCCACCCCAAAACCACCCTAAACCTACCTGATCTTCTCCAAAACCCACAATCCACACCTATTTAACATAATGACAAACAAGAACCCAACAAAACCTAATGGAGACCCCAAAACACGTAAAAAACACCACAAAAAATATCGGCATCACCCCCAAAACTGGAAGAAAATCCCCCAAAACCATAGATCCACCCCAAAACCACCCTAAACCTACCTGATCTTCTCCAAAACCCACAATTTACCCTTTTCCACCATGATAACCAACGAGAACCCAACAAAACCCAAGGGAGACCCCAAAAAACTTCAAAAACACCCCAAACAAGAACGGCATCACCACCAAAACTGGAAGAAAATCCCCCAAAACCATAGATCCACCCCAAAACCACCCTAAACCTACCTGATCTTCTCCAAAAACCACAATTTACACTTTTCCAACACGATGACCAACGAGAACCCAACAGAACCCAACAGAGACCCCCAAAAACGTCAAAAACACCCCAAACAAGAACGGCATCACCCCCAAAACTGGAAGAAAATCCCCCAAAACCATAGATCCACCCCAAAACCACCCTAAACCTACCTGATCTTCCCCAAAACCCACAATCCACACCTATTTAACATAATGACAAACAAGAACCCAACAAAACCTAATGGAGACACCAAAACACGTCAAAAACACCCCAAACAAGAAAAGGATCACCACCAAAACTGGAAGAAAATACACCAAAACCATAGATCCACCCCAAAACCACCCTAAACCTACCTGATCTTCTCCAAAAACCACAATTTACCCTTTTCCAACACGATGACCAACGAGAACCCAACAGAACCCAACAGAGACCCCAAAAAATGTCAAAAAAACCCCAAACAAGAACGGCATCACCACCAAAACTGGAAGAAAATCCCCAAAACCATAGATCCACCCCAAAACCACCCTAAAACTACCTGATCTTCTCCAAAACCCACAATCCACTCCTATTTAACATAATGACAAACAAGAACCCAACAAAACCTAATGGAGACCACAAAACACGTAAAAAACACCCCAAAAAATATCGGCATCACCCCCAAAACTGGAAGAAAATCCCCCAAAACCATAGATCCACCCCAAAACCACCCTAAACCTACCTGATCTTCTCCAAAAACCACAATTTACCCTTTTCCAACACGATGACCAACGAGAACCCAACAGAACCCAACGGAGACCCCAAAAAACGTCAAAAACACCCCAAACAAGAAAGGCATCACCCCCAAAACTGGAAGAAAATCCCCCAAAACCATAGATCCACCCCAAAACCACCCTAAAACTACCTGATCTTCTCCAAAACCCACAATCCACACCTATTTAACATAATGACAAACAAGAACCCAACAAAACCTAATGGAGACCCCAAAACACGACAAAAACACCCCAAACAACAAAAGGATCACCACCAAAACTGGAAGAAAATACACCAAAACCATAGATCCACCCCAAAACCACCCTAAACCTACCTGATCTTCTCCAAAACCCACAATTTACCCTTTTCCACCATGATGACTAACGAGAACCAAACAAAACCCAACGGAGACCCCAAAACACTTCAAATACACCCCAAAAAAGAACAGGATCACGCCAAAAAATAGAAGAAAACCCCAAATACCATAGATCCACCCCAAAGACACCCTAAACCTACCTCATGTTCTCCTAATCCCAAAGCACACTCCAAACCACCATAAAACACATTAGGAATTCAACGAAACGCAACGGAAACCCCAAAACACTTCAAAATCACCCGAAGAAAGGAGAGGATCACTCCCCCAAAAAGAAGAAAACCCCAAATACCATGAATCCACGCGAAAACTCCCCCTAAACCTACCTGAAGTTCACCAAAACCCACAATTTACACTTTTACAACACGATGACCAACGAGAACCCAACAAAACCAAACAGAGACCCCAAAAAACGTCAAAAACACCCCAAACAAGAACGGCATCACCCCCAAAACTGGAAGAAAATCCCCCAAAACCATAGATCCACCCCAAAACCACCCTAAACCTACCTGATGTTCTCCAAAACCCACAATCCACACCTATTTAACATAATGACAAACAAGAACCCAACAAAACCTAATGGAGACACCAAAACACGTCAAAAACACCCCAAACAAGAACGGCATCACCACCAAAACTGGAAGAAAATCCCCCAAAACCATAGATCCACACCAAAACCACGCTAAAACTACCTGATCTTCTCCAAAACCCACAATCCACACCTATTTAACATAATGACAAACAAGAACCCAACAAAACCTAATGGAGACACCAAAACACGTCAAAAACACCCCAAACAAGAACGGCATCACCCCCAAAACTGGAAGAAAATACGCCAAAACCATAGATCCACCCCAAAACCACCCTAAACCTACCTGATGTTCTCCAAAAACCACAATTTACCCTTTTCCACCATGATAACCAACGAGAACCCAACAAAACCCAACGGAGACCCCAAAAAACGTCAAAAACACCCCAAACAAGAACGGCATCACCCCCAAAACTGGAAGAAAATCCCCCAAAACCATAGATCCACCCCAAAGACACCCTAAACCTACCTCATCTTCTCCAAAAACCACAATTTACCCTTTTCCAACACGATGACCAACGAGAACCCAACAGAACCCAACAGAGACCCCAAAAAACGTCAAAAACACCCCAAACAAGAACGGCATCACCCCCAAAACTGGAAGAAAATCCCCCAAAACCATAGATCCACCCCAAAGACACCCTAAACCTACCTGATCTTCTCCAAAAACCACAATTTACACTTTTCCAACACGATGACCAACGAGAACCCAACAGAACCCAACAGAGACCCCAAAAAACGTCAAAAACACCCCAAACAAGAACGGCATCACCCCCAAAACTGGAAGAAAATCCCCCAAAACCATAGATCCACCCCAAAACCACCCTAAACCTACCTGATGTTCTCCAAAACCCACAATCCACACCTATTTAACATAATGACAAACAAGAACCCAACAAAACCTAATGGAGACACCAAAACACGTCAAAAACACCCCAAACAAGAACGGCATCACCACCAAAACTGGAAGAAAATCCCCCAAAACCATAGATCCACCCCAAAGACACCCTAAACCTACCTGATGTTCTCCAAAAACCACAATTTACCCTTTTCCAACACGATGACCAACGAGAACCCAACAGAACCCAACAGAGACCACAAAAAACGTCAAAAACACCCCAAACAAGAACGGCATCACCACCAAAACTGGAAGAAAATCCCCCAAAACCATAGATCCACCCCAAAACCACCCTAAAACTACCTGATCTTCTCCAAAACCCACAATCCACTCCTATTTAACATAATGACAAACAAGAACCCAACAAAACCTAATGGAGACCCCAAAACACGTCAAAAACACCCCAAACAAGAACGGCATCACCCCCAAAACTGGAAGAAAATCCCCCAAAACCATAGATCCACCCCAAAACCACCCTAAACCTACCTGATCTTCTCCAAAACCCACAATTTACCCTTTTCCAACACGATGACCAACGAGAACCCAACAGAACCCAACAGAGACCCCAAAACACTTCAAATACACCCCAAAAAAGAACAGGATCACGCCAAAAAATAGAAGAAAACCCCAAATACCATAGATCCACCCCAAAGACACCCTAAACCTACCTCATGTTCTCCTAATCCCAAAGCACACTCCAAAACACCATAAAACACATTAGGAATTCAACGAAACGCAACGGAAACCCCAAAACACTTCAAAATCACCCGAAGAAAGGAGAGGATCACTCCCCCAAAAAGAAGAAAACCACAAATACCATGAATCCACGCGAAAACTTTCCCTAAACCTACCTGAAGTTCTCCAAAACCCACAATTTACACTTTTACAACACGATCACCAACGAGAACCCAACAAAACCAAACAGAGACCCCAAAAACCTTAAAAAATACCCCAAACAAGAATGGCATCACCCCCAAAACTGGAAGAAAATCCCCCAAAACCATAGATCCACCCCAAAGACACCCTAAACCTACCTGATGTTCTCCAAAAACCACACATTACCCTTTTCCAACACGATGACCAACGAGAACCCAACAGAACCCAACAGAGACCCCAAAAAACGTCAAAAACACCCCAAACAAGAACGGCATCACCACCAAAACTGGAAGAAAATCCCCCAAAACCATAGATCCACCCCAAAACCACCCTAAAACTACCTGATGTTCTCCAAAACCCACAATCCACTCCTATTTAACATAATGACAAACAAGAACCCAACAAAACCTAATGGAGACCCCAAAACACGTAAAAAACACCACAAAAAATATCGGCATCACCACCAAAACTGGAAGAAAATACGCCAAAACCATAGATCCACCCCAAAACCACCCTAAACCTACCTGATGTTCTCCAAAACCCACAATTTACCCTTTTCCACCATGATAACCAACGAGAACCCAACAAAACCCAACGGAGACCCCAAAAAACGTCAAAAACACCCCAAACAAGAACGGCATCACCACCAAAACTGGAAGAAAATCCCCCAAAACCATAGATCCACCCCAAAGACACATTAAACCTACCTCATCTTCTCCAAAAACCACAATTTACCCTTTTCCAACACGATGACCAACGAGAACCCAACAGAACCCAACAGAGATCCCAAAAAACGTCAAAAACACCCCAAACAAGAACGGCATCACCCCCAAAACTGGAAGAAAATCCCCCAAAACCATAGATCCACCCCAAAGACACCCTAAACCTACCTGATCTTCTCCAAAAACCACAATTTACCCTTTTCCAACACGATGACCAACGAGAACCCAACAGAACCCAACAGAGACCCCAAAAAACGTCAAAAACACCCCAAACAAGAACGGCATCACCACCAAAACTGGAAGAAAATCCCCCAAAACCATAGATCCACCCCAAAACCACCCTAAAACTACCTGATGTTCTCCAAAACCCACAATCCACACCAATTTAACATAATGACAAACAAGAACCCAACAAAACCTAATGGAGACACCAAAACACGTCAAAAACACCCCAAACAAGAACGGCATCACCCCCAAAACTGGAAGAAAATCCCCCAAAACCATAGATCCACCCCAAAGACACCCTAAACCTACCTGATGTTCTCCAAAAACCACAATTTACCCTTTTCCAACACGATGACCAACGAGAACCCAACAGAACCCAACAGAGACCCCAAAAAACGTCAAAAACACCCCAAACAAGAACGGCATCACCACCAAAACTGGAAGAAAATCCCCCAAAACCATAGATCCACCCCAAAACCACCCTAAAACTACCTGATGTTCTCCAAAACCCACAATCCACTCCTATTTAACATAATGACAAACAAGAACCCAACAAAACCTAATGGAGACCCCAAAACACGTAAAAAACACCCCAAAAAATATCGGCATCACCCCCAAAACTGGAAGAAAATCCCCCAAAACCATAGATCCACCCCAAAACCACCCTAAACCTACCTGATCTTCTCCAAAACCCACAATTTACCCTTTTCCACCATGATAACCAACGAGAACCCAACAAAACCCAACGGAGACCCCAAAAAACGTCAAAAACACCCCAAACAAGAACGGCATCACCACCAAAACTGGAAGAAAATCCCCCAAAACCATAGATCCACCCCAAAACCACCCTAAACCTACCTGATCTTCTCCAAAAACCACAATTTACCCTTTTCCAACACGATGACCAACGAGAACCCAACAGAACCCAACAGAGACCCCAAAAAACGTCAAAAACACCCCAAACAAGAACGGCATCACCCCCAAAACTGGAAGAAAATCCCCCAAAACCATAGATCCACCCCAAAACCACCCTAAAACTACCTGATGTTCTCCAAAACCCACAATCCACTCCCATTTAACATAATGACAAACAAGAACCCAACAAAACCTAATGGAGACACCAAAACACGTCAAAAACACCCCAAACAAGAACGGCATCACCACCAAAACTGGAAGAAAATACGCCAAAACCATAGATCCACCCCAAAGACACCCTAAACCTACCTGATGTTCTCCAAAAACCACAATTTACCCTTTTCCAACACGATGACCAACGAGAACCCAACAGAACCCAACAGAGACCCCAAAAAACGTCAAAAACACCCCAAACAAGAACGGCATCACCACCAAAACTGGAAGAAAATCCCCCAAAACCATAGATCCACCCCAAAACCACCCTAAACCTACCTGATGTTCTCCAAAAACCACAATTTACCCTTTTCCAACACGATGACCAACGAGAACCCAACAGAACCCAACGGAGACCCCAAAAAACGTCAAAAACACCCCAAACAAGAACGGCATCACCACCAAAACTGGAAGAAAATCCCCCAAAACCATAGATCCACCCCAAAGACACCCTAAACCTACCTGATGTTCTCCAAAAACCACAATTTACCCTTTTCCAACACGATGACCAACGAGAACCCAACAGAACCCAACAGAGACCCCAAAAAACGTCAAAAAAACCCCAAACAAGAACGGCATCACCCCCAAAACTGGAAGAAAATCCCCCAAAACCATAGATCCACCCCAAAACCACCCTAAACCTACCTGATCTTCTCCAAAACCCACAATTTACCCTTTTCCACCATGATAACCAACGAGAACCCAACAAAACCTAATGGAGACCCCAAAACACGTAAAAAACACCCCAAAAAATATCGGCATCACCCCCAAAACTGGAAGAAAATTCGCCAAAACCATAGATCCACCCCAAAACCACCCTAAACCTACCTGATCTTCTCCAAAACCCACAATTTACCCTTTTCCACCATGATAACCAACGAGAACCCAACAAAACCCAACGGAGACCCCAAAAAACGTCAAAAACACCCCAAACAAGAACGGCATCACCACCAAAACTGGAAGAAAATCCCCCAAAACCATAGATCCACCCCAAAACCACCCTAAACCTACCTGATCTTCTCCAAAACCCACAATCCACACCTATTTAACATAATGACAAACAAGAACCCAACAAAACCTAATGGAGACACCAAAACACGTCAAAAACACCCCAAACAAGAAAAGGATCATCACCAAAACTGGAAGAAAATCCCCCAAAACCATAGATCCACCCCAAAACCACCCTAAACCTACCTGATCTTCTCCAAAACCCACAATCCACTCCTATTTAACATAATGACAAACAAGAACCCAACAAAACCTAATGGAGACCCCAAAACACGTCAAAAACACCCCAAAAAAGAACGGCATCACCACCAAAACTGGAAGAAAATCCGCCAAAACCATAGATCCACCCCAAAACCACCCTAAACCTACCTGATCTTCTCCAAAACCCACAATTTACCCTTTTCCACCATGATAACCAACGAGAACCCAACAAAACCCAACGGAGACCCCAAAAAACGTCAAAAACACCCCAAACAAGAACGGCATCACCCCCAAAACTGGAAGAAAATCCCCCAAAACCATAGATCCACCCCAAAGACACCCTAAACCTACCTGATCTTCTCCAAAAACCACAATTTACCCTTTTCCAACACGATGACCAACGAGAACCCAACAGAACCAAACAGAGATCCCAAAAAACGTCAAAAACACCCCAAACAAGAACGGCATCACCACCAAAACTGGAAGAAAATCCCCCAAAACCATAGATCCACCCCAAAGACACCCTAAACCTACCTGATGTTCTCCAAAAACCACAATTTACCCTTTTCCAACACGATGACCAACGAGAACCCAACAGAACCCAACAGAGACCCCAAAAAACGTCAAAAACACCCCAAACAAGAACGGCATCACCACCAAAACTGGAAGAAAATCCCCCAAAACCATAGATCCACCCCAAAGACACCCTAAACCTACCTGATCTTCTCCAAAAACCACAATTTACCCTTTTCCAACACGATGACCAACGAGAACCCAACAGAACCCAACAGAAACCCCAAAAAACGTCAAAAACACCCCAAACAAGAACGGCATCACCACCAAAACTGGAAGAAAATCCCCCAAAACCATAGATCCACCCCAAAACCACCCTAAACCTACCTGATGTTCTCCAAAACCCACAATCCACTCCTATTTAACATAATGACAAACAAGAACCCAACAAAACCTAATGGAGACACCAAAACACGTCAAAAACACCCCAAACAAGAAAAGGATCATCACCAAAACTGGAAGAAAATCCGCCAAAACCATAGATCCACCCCAAAACCACCCTAAACCTACCTGATGTTCTCCAAAACCCACAATACACTCCTATTTAACATAATGACAAACAAGAACCCAACAAAACCTAATGGAGAACCCAAAACACGTAAAAAACACCCCAAAAAATATCGGCATCACCCCCAAAACTGGAAGAAAATCCGCCAAAACCATAGATCCACCCCAAAACCACCCTAAACCTACCTGATCTTCTCCAAAAACCACAATTTACCCTTTTCCAACACGATGACCAACGAGAACCCAACAGAACCCAACGGAGACCCCAAAAAACGTCAAAACCACCCCAAACAAGAACGGCATCACCCCCAAAACTGGAAGAAAATCCCCCAAAACCATAGATCCACCCCAAAGACACCCTAAACCTACCTGATCTTCTCCAAAAAGCACAATTTACCCTTTTCCAACACGATGACCAACGAGAACCCAACAGAACCCAACAGAGACCCCAAAAAACGTCAAAAACACCCCAAACAAGAACGGCATCACCCCCAAAACTGGAAGAAAATCCCCCAAAACCATAGATCCACCCCAAAACCACCCTAAAACTACCTGATGTTCTCCAAAACCCACAATCCACTCCTATTTAACATAATGACAAACAAGAACCAAACAAAACCTAATGGAGACCCCAAAACACGTAAAAAACACCCCAAACAAGAACGGCATCACCCCCAAAACTGGAAGAAAATCCCCCAAAACCATAGATCCACCCCAAAACCACCCTAAACCTACCTGATGTTCTCCAAAACCCACAATCCACTCCTATTTAACATAATGACAAACAAGAACCCAACAAAACCTAATGGAGACACCAAAACACGTCAAAAACACCCCAAACAAGAAAAGGATCACCACCAAAACTGGAAGAAAATACACCAAAACCATAGATCCACCCCAAAACCACCCTAAACCTACCTGATCTTCTCCAAAACCCACAATTTACCCTTTTCCAACATGATGACCAACGAGAACCAAACAAAACCCAACGGAGACCCCAAAACACTTCAAATACACCCCAAAAAAGAACAGGATCACGCCAAAAAATAGAAGAAAACCCCAAATACCATAGATCCACCCCAAAGACACCCTAAACCTACCTCATGTTCTCCTAATCCCAAAGCACACTCCAAACCACCATAAAACACATTAGGAATTCAACGAAACGCAACGGAAACCCCAAAACACTTCAAAATCACCCGAAGAAAGGAGAGGATCACTCCCCCAAAAAGAAGAAAACCCCAAAAACCATGAATCCACGCGAAAACTCCCCCTAAACCTACCTGAAGTTCTCCAAAACCCACAATTTACACTTTTACAACACGATGACCAACGAGAACCCAACAAAACCAAACAGAGACCCCAAAAACCTTAAAAAATACCCTAAACAAGAATGGCATCACCACCAAAACTGGAAGAAAATCCCCCAAAACCATAGATCCACCCCAAAGACACCCTAAACCTACCTGATCTTCTCCAAAAACCACAATTTACCCTTTTCCAACACGATGACCAACGAGAACCCAACAGAACCCAACAGAGACCCCAAAAAACGTCAAAAACACCCCAAACAATAACGGCATCACCCCCAAAACTGGAAGAAAATCCCCCAAAACCATAGATCCACCCCAAAACCACCCTAAACCTACCTGATCTTCTCCAAAACCCACAATCCATTCCTATTTAACATAATGACAAACAAGAAACCAACAAAACCCAACGGAGACCCCAAAAAACGTCAAAAACACCCCAAACAAGAACGGCATCACCCCCAAAACTGGAAGAAAATCCCCCAAAACCATAGATCCACCCCAAAACCACCCTAAACCTACCTGATCTTCTCCAAAAACCACAATTTACCCTTTTCCAACACGATGACCAACGAGAACCCAACAAAACCTAATGGAGACCCCAAAAAACGTCAAAAACACCCCAAACAAGAACGGCATCACCCCCAAAACTGGAAGAAAATCCCCCAAAACCATAGATCCACCCCAAAACCACCCTAAACCTACCTGATCTTCTCCAAAACCCACAATCCACACCTATTTAACATAATGACAAACAAGAACCCAACAAAACCTAATGGAGACACCAAAACACGTCAAAAACACCTTAAACAAGAACGGCATCACCCCCAAAACTGGAAGAAAATCCCCCAAAACCATAGATCCACCCCAAAACCACCCTAAAACTACCTGATCTTCTCCAAAAACCACAATTTACCCTTTTCCAACACGATGACCAACGAGAACCCAACAGAACCCAACGGAGACCCCAAAAAACGTCAAAAACACCCCAAACAAGAACGGCATCACCCCCAAAACTGGAAGAAAATCCCCCAAAACCATAGATCCACCCCAAAACCACCCTAAACCTACCTGATCTTCTCCAAAACCCACAATCCATTCCTATTTAACATAATGACAAACAAGAACCCAACAAAACCCAACGGAGACCCCAAAAAACGTCAAAAACACCCCAAACAAGAACGGCATCACCCCCAAAACTGGAAGAAAATCCCCCAAAACCATAGATCCACCCCAAAACCACCCTAAACCTACCTGATCTTCTCCAAAAACCACAATTTACCCTTTTCCAACACGATGACCAACGAGAACCCAACAGAACCCAACAGAGATCCCAAAAAACGTCAAAAACACCCCAAACAAGAACGGCATCACCACCAAAACTGGAAGAAAATCCCCCAAAACCATAGATCCACCCCAAAGACACCCTAAACCTACCTGATCTTCTCCAAAAACCACAATTTACCCTTTTCCAACACGATGACCAAAGAGAACCCAACAAAACCTAATGGAGACACCAAAAAACGTCAAAAACACCCCAAACAAGAACGGCATCACCCCCAAAACTGGAAGAAAATCCCCCAAAACCATAGATCCACCCCAAAACCACCCTAAACCTACCTGATCTTCTCCAAAACCCACAATCCATTCCTATTTAACATAATGACAAACAAGAACCCAACAAAACCCAACGGAGACCCCAAAAAACGTCAAAAACACCCCAAACAAGAACGGCATCACCCCCAAAACTGGAAGAAAATCCCCCAAAACCATAGATCCACCCCAAAACCACCCTAAACCTACCTGATCTTCTCCAAAAACCACAATTTACCCTTTTCCAACACGATGACCAACGAGAACCCAACAGAACCCAACAGAGATCCCAAAAAACGTCAAAAACACCCCAAACAAGTACGGCATCACCCCCAAAACTGGAAGAAAATCCCCCAAAACCATAGATCCACCCCAAAACCACCCTAAACCTACCTGATCTTCTCCAAAAACCACAATTTACCCTTTTCCAACACGATGACCAACGAGAACCCAACAGAACCCAACAGAGATCCCAAAAAACGTCAAAAACACCCCAAACAAGAACGGCATCACCACCAAAACTGGAAGAAAATCCCCCAAAACCATAGATCCACCCCAAAGACACCCTAAACCTACCTGATCTTCTCCAAAAACCACAATTTACCCTTTTCCAACACGATGACCAACGAGAACCCAACAAAACCTAATGGAGACACCAAAAAACGTCAAAAACACCCCAAACAAGAACGGCATCACCCCCAAAACTGGAAGAAAATCCCCCAAAACCATAGATCCACCCCAAAACCACCCTAAACCTACCTGATCTTCTCCAAAACCCACAATCCACAC